>NC_143194.1:15352500-15595000 GCF_051530095.1 Phoenix dactylifera | reverse complement strand
GATGTTGATGTTTAAGGACGTTAGAAAAGTGCAAGGTAGGGGACTAACTACATTCATTAACAGCCGGCAACCGATCGAATCGATTGAGCTCGCATCCGAACAACATCTTGTTGGACAGGCCAATATGGGAAGGGGTTTTTAGATACCTCAGGGTTGTTAACAAAACAAATAAGTAAGGTTCATGCTTGCTATTGATGGTAATATAGCCTACTGGGTAACTACTCCTACGACTATAACGTTTTCCTTCGATAATAAAAAAAATGCAGAAGCGGAGTTGGTGTACGGTTCTCTGTGTTTAGACCTTCCGATGCTATTAGCCAGCCTATAGCATGGTAACCCGAACTAGAATAGGTGACTTTAGCCTACAACGTTTTCCTTCCCAAAGTAACTAAACGAAGTTTGATATAGGAAGCCGTTAATGTAGCGAAGCTTTTTGTGTCATATGATCGGTGTTGATCTTCATTCTATATTCTCTTAGCAACTGCTCAAGTCGGTCGTCTTCTATCCACACATGGCGTGTGGGGGATTCAATCAATAGAAGTTGGTCTTCTTTCTGTGGAGCCGTTAGGTAGGCTACCTGTGAGGTTGAGGTGAGTGTGGAAGGGGACGGACATTGATTGAAGGTTGAGTCTTCTACCGAAGAGGAATATCACTGTTAAAGCTGCTACGATTTTTCGACTGACTCGAAAGCTGGGTGAATAAAAAATGGCAACCTAATTTGATCCAACCTCACAAACAACACAAAATAGGGGACGAATTGATAGGGTTTACGAAGCGGTACCGACATGGGGAAGACAGATCGATCGGAAGCGTATCATCCCTCCGGAGATTGAAATAATAGCTGTTATTGAAATGCCACTTTCAGTGGAAGAAAAATCAGAAATGAAAAAGGTAATAAAGATCACCACTATACTACTGAAAGCAGAGTTAGCAAGCGAAGTGCTAAAGGCAGCTAAAAAGCATATAGCGTATCCTGGACTTTTCAAAACGAAAGCTCACTCGCTCCATAGAAGGAGAGGAAGCGAAGACGGAGCTAAGAAGTCAAGAAAGAGACAGGAATAGGAAAAGGATACGAATACCGAGACATCTTCCTCAGAAAGCAGTTCTGGGAATGGATCTTGGGGAAAGACATGGCAGACAGATAGGATGCACAGCTCTAAGTGAAGACAAATTCCCAATCCAGGGGGAGTCTATGCCATAGAAGCTTATGAAGACCCATTCGGAAAAGGCCTATACATGGCTACCTACAAAGAAGTCTCATCTTTTTTGAAGCAGATGGCCTGGACTACATGGGTGTCATAGCAGCTACGCAGTATAACGAATACAACTTCCTACGAGACAAACTCTCCAAGAGGTACGGGCATGCCATTGTCAAGTTCTTCGATGAAAAGGCCTATGGAATCATCTGGGAGCAGTGGGACTACTTTGAGGAAATGAGCCGCAAACTCACCCTAGATGAGCCTCTTCCTGAACCAAGAGTTCCGCCTGCATCGTCAGGCCTGCCATCCAACCGTATGGGCACCGATTCGATTCCCGCATTCTAAAAGAGGTGCGATTCGATTCCCAGAAGACTCTTCTGATACAAATGAGACGCCCCCTACTATGTAAATATGTAAAGGGGCTCTTACATCTCAACTCCTTCATCGAGTTGCACTCCATTAGAAAAAAGTACTTCCACAAGTCCGACGGAAGTCACATCGTCTACACAAACGTAGTACTCATGGAAACTTCCGCCCTAGCCATCGCCAGATCTGGAAAAAGTTTTCGCCGCCATTGCCTAGTCCTTTCCTTTCCCGAAAAGAGATTTTCACACTTCTTCCATTCAAGACGACGGATTCTACCTTGATCGATGACCAGCTCGACTTTATCGACATCAAGGCCCGTCATGTGGGAGGGGTCGAGGCATGCCTTAAAGTGGAATAGTTTGCATCGTCGGTAAGAGCGATTTGACATAAAGATCTCCTCCTCAAACATTTCATTTTTGAATTTGAAAACGAGCTTCCTGAGCGACATCTTTTATTTGGAAAAAGGGAACCAACGCCGCTAGGCAAGGTGGAGCTGGGCGTGGGAAACGATCACTCAAATAAGCGAGTCCTAAGCATGTGTGTTAAGCGTATATAGCTATTAATTCGAACACGGGACACCAGCCTTGAAGAACGGCCCCTCTGGGGTTCTTTTCTGGAATAGAGTTTCAAGGGCTCCTGGTGCAGGAACAAGACCAATGAAATGGGGTGCCACTACATGTGATATTTTGTATAGATTAATCTCCAAACATTGGCTTATGAAAGCTAGCCTGACACTTCTCTTTAAGAGCATGCCCTGGGAACAGAGCAAAAAGAAGCTCTTTGTGACCACTACAGAATCTTTCGTTCCTATGGTCTTTCGATCGCTTCAAAGCCGCCCACAGCTGAGTTCGGGGAATGATACGCTTCGCTTTTTGCTTCAAGGAGATGCCCTTGGCAGTGCCCCATGCTAGTAATGAACCTGTTCATAGATGAAATATGCTCCAAGCGACTTAGTTTCTCGGTATCGAAGGCTTCCCAGCTGCTACTAAGATGTGTTTTGCAGGACGTAAAGAATGACAATTCGTTGACTCGGTGAAGACCAATCCGATAGGGCCAGATCTCTCTTCTTCTTTATGGGAATGTCCGCTCAGTGGTAGCATGAAAGCGGATAACCAAGGTAGGAATACTGGGGATTTGACCCTCAGAAATGATAGGTCGACCGCATGAATGAGTCGAGATGGCAAGCACAATTCTTAAGCTTAGTAAAGAACCTTTGGTACGTGGAGATTTTTCCCTCTCAGGTTCGTTCATAGGAGAGGTGTAAGGCAGAAGGAAGAGTACTCTCTGGGCTTGGATATAGGTCCACGAGGGATTTTTCGAGCATTTTCTGAAGCTTGGAAAAAGATATAAGGAGGCCATAGCCCTAATGGAAGGCTTTCTCTATGCTTCTTGTGGGGTTTCTTAAGCTAAGGCAAGCATGCGCAGTATCGAGCGATCCTAGCCGCAGGGGTCGGGCCCCAAGCCTCTGAACTAGCACTACAAGGCTCGCCATAGGCCTCCGGAGCGAGGCTTTGAGCCTTGTGTCCAAAGCATAATGAGAAGTGGCCCTAGGGGGCCCTTTTCTTGCCATATCGAGTTGAGCCTACCCATCCCTCCTTGTAAGAGGGAATATTCTACTTACCATGTCACAAAGCAATCGTTGATTTAACTCTTCTGGCTTCTGCCATTGAAGCAATCCGGAGATCTTCCAATTTTCCATTTGGCATAGTACACTAGTGTGACCATTTAGCTCATCTTGATAGCCAGGGCTAACCCTCTCGGAGCATGTCTCAGGAACAATTCTAGAAAGTGATCAAAGAGCGGGGAAAGGTGCATTTTGGGCTATTCCAATTAGTATGGAAGTGGGCTCAAAAAGAGGATTTGACTGCTATTGATGTGCTGAAGCTCTGTTCCAAGAAAGAGAGATTTGACTGCCATAACATAGGCTTTCTACCTACAATCAAACGAAATCAAAGATCGAATCGAGAAGAAAATGAACCTAATTCATATAGCTACTTGGTATGACTAGAGAGACCACTCCGACCCCTATAGCTCCCGGGGCTGACCTCAAAGAGGAGACTCTCACGACTTCCATTCTATCTGATGAGAGCACATTCAAGGGACGCCGCTTTGGCAGAGCATAGCCTTTGGGGCAGGGGCGGGTAATCTGCCTCCGGAACAATATGAGCACGATCGGGCCATGGAAGACTCGGATCAAAGCAGACCTCTAGATTCGGCATAGTTAAGTCGACAGCCTCAGTCAGATAGGGTCGGCTCATCAGAGATTGTTCGGAGACACTTCTACAGCTTCAGGGGAAAGATTTTTTTTTTCCACGGCTTCGGAATCTGCATCGCCAGTTAACATCATCGGTTGCAGCTTCAACTTCGGCAGTCGGCATCCCCTTTGGAGACTTAGACTACGCCAGAACGATTAGACCTTGGCAGAACCATAATTCGCAGCGGAAGGTTCGAACCACTCATCAGAGACTGGCACGGACTCTGATCGGAACAATTCTTTACTCAAAAAAAAATCTTTGACCGAGCTATTGACTACAACGACTACAACGACGGGGGGAGACTGAACCCAGGCGAATGGGCATGGGATTCAGGCTCAGCAGATCTGTAAGGCTTGGATAGAGCACTACCAGATATGGCAAGACTAGGGCGAGAAGAGGACTTAACTTAGCCGGCTTAGCCTGGGGCCTCGGAAGGATCTGGCCATAGTGACAAGAGCTGGTCACCCCGGAGAGATGGGAAGGAGGGCGGTGGGTGGGTCAAGCTTGGACAAGTACACTACTAAATTACAGCACCCGGAGTACTAAGATCTAGATCGAGACTAAGCTCCAAGCCAAGGTTCACTTAGATGGGCATCTTTCAACTATGAAATCATGAGTTTAAGGGGCCCAGTACGGGGGCCGAAAGCTCCGTTTTCTATACAAAGATCTAGCTGCGGAATGAAAGTTTTTTATTGTCTCCAGAAAGCGATTGACTTTTATGCCAAGATTTATAAATAGCACGGGGCTAGCCCTTTTGGTTTGCCTTGTCTTTGAAGAAAGATTCCATACATTGATCGAGAAAGAAAGGGGCACTCGATAGAAAGCATTCGTCCCTCCTAGCGTGACAAAGAGGCCAAGCACCATCATACGCAGGAATTGAATCTAGAGAACCGCTCCTTTAATACCTTGCCAGAAGCTCTTCACTTAGACATGGAAAAACGTCTACGAAAGAAAGTACCCGGGTCATTCACCCAATACATTAATATGTCAACTGGAATGAATGATTGATCTGCGGATAGATGGAAAGATTCCGTTGCTGAATGACTGTGGTAGTGCCTTCTTCGATGAAGAAAGATATATATGGGCTAGTTGCCCTTATATATATCTATTCCTTAGTCAACTTTCCTTTTATGTTCGACCATGTCGATTCTAGCTTTAGCTTAAGCGGATGAAACTGACCTTAAATAAAGCCCCTTTTTTAGCTTTTGCCTATGCTTCAAAAGCGGAACTTGGAACTATTCTACCGGGCCTTGGTCTATAAATTTCATAACGGATGCTGGAATTTTTATCCTTACGAACCAGCCTTGGTATATCTTCCTTCCCCGCCTACCACCCTTCATCTTTGTTGGCTTAGTTGTGCTACTTCCACAAGCCCTTAGGCCAGGAGCTATTCTGAACATGACTTAGCTCTTTATGGGTTGGCAGCCTCTCTCTCCTCCCCTTCTCATAGTCATTCTATCGAGAATCAGGCCTGTGGAGAATCGAATCATTAAGACCTGCTTTCATACGTTGGCCTTTTCTTGACTTTTGACTGCGCTCGTCTCGCCCTAATCTCGTGTCCAGGTCAGTACGGATGGGAACTCCATTTATCTATGCAATTCCCTATATCTGACGCACTCGATAGCCCTCTTCGCAGCCTTGCTTGCTGGCAAACAAACCCACCATGGTTTTGGTTTTCTTTTCTTTAAAGCAGAAAGAAATAGCTAGTTTGGCTCCTTATATACCTTTTTTGGTAGGGGAACTAAAGCTTCACCTTTCCCCTTTAGGAATGTGACCGGCTTTTCCAACTTGTATCAGGGCATTACCGTAAAGATAGCCGCCCCTGGTCCGCTCATTAGTTCATACGATTTGCATCTTCCCCTTGCTGCGGAGTAGAGCAAGTTAGCTTGTAAGGCGATTCTGCATCCACGGAGAACCTCTTCTTTGTGAACTGAAAGAGGCCCTATCTGAGTCGATCTGAAGAAGCGGAATCATAAGCATAACATCACGCAGGCCAAGCCCTTTGAATGGATTCTTGAACACCGGCACAAAGAGAACGAGCTCATGTTCGAAGATGAAGATCCAAAGCTGAGGATTCACACCACGCCACAGAACGAGATAGCTAACGGATTCCATAGGAAGAGAACGAATAACCGGGACGAAGACTAAGAACTGTACCGACTTTAGCCACCGAACCGATACGCCGTTCGTTCGTTCGGTAGTCTTCGTTAGGTTTCAGTGAAAAGCCAAAGAAGGTCGCGAACTACCAGCTAAAGAAGTGGAAGAAAGTCCCTAGCTTCAAAATAAAGGGCCTTTTTTGCGCGTTTAGGGACCCCTTGTACCCTTCCTCATCTGATCCAGGAAAGTCCCCTTTTTGATTAGGCCATTCTGGACGTTTTCAGAATGGGCAGCTAGCCAACGCCAACCCTTTTTCCGACAGAGGAGGAGCTAAGAGCTTGACCCAGGCCTCTTCCTCTTTTCGAGAGATTCAAGAAGAAGGAAAAGTGCTTGGGTGAGAATAGAAATATTGGCTAGTCTCTGCTGGAATAACTAAAGAATGAAACGAGGCAGGCTCACTAACCGAAATTCCCAACTGCTAAAAGAAAGGGTCCCGCTGAGTCAAATATTTCATCTCAAGTACCAAGATTGTCTGTTTAGGCTGGTCTGTCTTCATTCGTGATAAGATTCTTCCTATTGACCAAAAAGGAGACTCTCCAGAGGTCTCAGGTTGAGTTTCTCTCTTTGTTCTGGTTTTCTACCCCGGGCACAGCAGCCCTAGAAAGGGCTTTATTCCTGTCGCTTCTGATTTAGTTTCAAGCTCCTATCTTGCCTGCTTCGGATGTTAATTTAAGTAATAAAGATTGGTTCGGTTGGCACTTTATCGATATGATCCTGCTAGCAGAGGTTCCTATGTGCTCGTTTAACCTACTTGAAAAAGATGGGAATTCCAACTCATCTAAGTTGATGAAAACTGCTACTAACTAGTAGGACCAACCTCTATGGTAGAGCTTGAAATCTTTTGTTCACCTAGGTCCTACTATAGCTCCGTGCTAAGGCAAAGGACTTTTCTTTCTACGTAGTAATACATTGAATAAAAACCAAAGAACTCCTTCCCCAGACAACATGAAAAACTTGTAGAATTTGGGCATATGTCTGTATAGAAAATGCTCGTTCTGAACCTATCACTCGGGGGCCTCTTGCCCCTTGCCTTTCGTTTTGACGGTTAGACATCGGGCACACTTCATTACCGATCGACCGGACTCACTCCTTGCTTAGGATTCACTGTACGAAATTCTTTCTATTTATATAGAATAACCGATCTAATTATCGGTTTTCCTTGCGGGCCTGCCTCTTGCTTTGCTTGCTCCAAACGCTGGCCCTTCCGACACAAGAAAGAGATGATTTTTCATCCATGGATCTCATTTCTCTATGAAACTACGAGATTCTTCCGAAGGTGCATCCATTCGTGAGCTAGACAAGACAGAAGTTCAAATGGCACGAGAGAGCAGAAAACGAAATCTATCCCAAGTGGGAAGGCAGTGAGGGTGAGGAAGAGGCCTTTCCCTTGACCGCTTCAATGTTGTCGAGCCGGAATTGGTACTGAAAGACGATCCTATTTGGCCTTGTACCCGGCGTTTTTTGAATTTATCACACATGTATATGAAAACAGTTCAAACACCACTTCTTCTTTCCGGTTATTGGTGAAGCAGGTCCAATGCCTACTTTTTGGCAGGGTTGCATTCGAATATGAAATTTCCTCCCAGACCTAGTAAACTAACTTGCCCATGAAATGGAATAACCCCATGGATCGAATGAAATAAAAGGATTCGACCGACTAGCAGAACTGGTTGAGTGCATATAGCAGTAGTCCTCGACCGTTTATATAGGGAGAGTCGAATAGGTGAAGAAGCAACCTTACTGAACTAGGAATCTTCCAACCATGATGTCAAAATGATGGACTCACCTGAACCAGATAGATCAATGTGTGAATTGCTACAGAGATGTCCATACCGCCTAAACAACCGGTGGTGTCTGCATCTGTAAACGTATGCCAAGCATTGATGGTTTCCTAGAGGCGAAAGTCGAACCCCAACATCTTGATTGAAAGGGCAGGGTTTCAAATGCTATGTCGTATTTCTCTCCATCCCAGCCACCAAAGCTTTATGAAAAGGCACCTGAGATGTTGGCCCCCCTCCTCCCCTCTTGTTGTCTTCCAGCCCTTACAACGCTGACTGAAAAGCCGTTCAGGAAGCTTTCCTGTCTCTTGAAGAAAGGTCTAAGGCCGTACTCAATTTGACTCGTTGAGACTTCACTTTATATGCTTTAAGCATATAAAGGCGCATAAAGGGCGAGGGACTATTTGGCATTTGCATTATTAATTAGTTGGCAAGTCGGGCTTTCTTTGAATAGGCTTCCACCGTCAAAGCCTAGGTCTTCAAGCTAGTCTGAGAAAGAGAGGTCATCCAAGTCTGAATGATATAGGAATAGGAGAGCCACCGAGTCCTCGTCCTGTAGAAAGAAAGTGCATTCTTTCGCCGAAGAAAGAGTCAGATGATTGTCCCATCAAAGGCTGAAAAAAGCCTACGTGCCTTAGTACGCAACAAAGGGAACAAAGGCTTCAAAGACGGAGTGTGTTCGGTCCGGGTAGGTTCAATCAAAAGAAGCAGGAGCTCGAAAGATGAAGTACGCTCGCTCATTCATCCTGTTATGGACAGGACCCTAATGTTGAAATCTTTTTTTTCGGAATTCTTCCCCTCACCGAAAAAGGATTGCCTAAGATTCTAATGGACGGGCATACTTTTATAAAGAATAAGCGTGATTGACGTGACGGCATTTGACAGAGCAGCAAGAGCTGGATCAACCAATGAGGCTTCGGGCTTCGAAAGAAAAGAAGGAAGGCTTTTGAGCACAAGGTTCGCCAGACTTGCTTCTCGTTGTGCTCGATCAAAGAAAGGGAAAGAGAACAAGAGCTGCGCTCGACCAACAAGGAATGGGGCTAGCTCGAACGATAGAAAGATGGAATCAGCAGTGTTAGAAGGTACTTCAACCAGAACAGAGTAGCATGGGTTCCGATTTTGGGCAGTAAGCTTTCGAAGCCTGTGTTCTACCGAATAACAATAGAATATTTTAGACGCAGATGGTATTTTCTCGGTTTCAAGTGGTATTGCCTTATTTTATGGATGGTGTTCTCGGTATCATTTTCTTCAAGAAGGGAAGGAATCGGGGGGATATAGTTCCGGGCAAGACCGTTTGGCTCTATTGGAAGGAAAGGAATGCCCTCAGGGAAGAAAGAGGAAAGTAGCATAGCAGAGAAAAGAATCTCTGTTCTCAGTCTAAGTAAGCCCGTCCTAGCAATAGTGGCTGAAGCTGGTCTCGATCAATAGAGGAGAGCGAGATAGCTGTGTTCGACCAGACCGTCGATCTTCACCCTCGGAAGAGGGAAGCAAGCGCATGGAAGGGTCATCAGTCCATCAGTGTCTGTTCAACCAAAGCTCTCAGCTAGAATAGTCCATAACGTGGGAAGGCGATCAAAGGCCGTTCGGAGTGCTTTAGCGGCTTCAGGTTGACGAAACCTCTTTTTTTGCATACATCAAACTTTCCTTTGAAGGAGACTGACCTTTTTCGCCTATCCATAGCGGTCGATCTAGAGCTCTCGTTGTCTTCCCACTTTCTTGAATGAATTCGATCTATCAATCTAACAGAGTGCTTTCTGCCAAAGCAAAGAGAGCTATAGGCCAGCCAGCCCCTTGCGATAAAGAGAGTCGAAAACTTCTCACATGAAAAGAGGTCGGAGGAATCCATGGTAATCTTTAGCGGTACTATCTTCATTAGATAGCGAGGTAGTGAGAGAGGACTCACTCAACAGAGGTCTCAGTTCCGTAAGGTAAGGCTGAATCAAAAGGGTAACCTCTTCACGCAAGGGTTGGGATAAAGGCTGGTGAATGTGTTTCTTTCATCGAATTATTCAACCAACTTTCACCGGTCACGAGATAAAAGACCGTCGAACGCCTCCTTACGAAGTGGTCCTTCGTCTCTCTATAACTAGCCGTATAATTCAGTTCAGGTGGACTCAACCTTCCCACTATCAGAAAGGAGCAAAGAAGAGGACTAGTAACCAAAGACTGCTTAGGCGTATAGAGCGTTAACCACCTAATCACGAAATCACGAAGTGCTCTTTATCCGATTCCGATGCCGCTGATGACAGCATCCCCTGGTGGACGACTTTGTGTAGAATCTTTTCTATCTTTTAGCGTCTTGATACTGACTTAGATTTGACTGAAGCAAGTCAACAAAAGCAATTCTGTGCAACGAGGGCTTAAGTCTTTGGCTGTCCGGTATAGGAAGCATCTCTTTGGTCTTTGGTTATCCATAGCAGTGGTCTTCAGCATGTAAGTCCAAAAAAGTCTAGCGCATGTCATGCTCGTAACTTAGGAAGTAGACTAAACAAATGGGAGAAGGCGTTGGTGACAAAGCCATCTCGTCCGTCAATTAACGATGAATAAGCCATCACTCTCTAGAAGGGCGAGGCAATCCTTCCATCTCCAATCATGTGGGGGATGTAAAGACCAAAGTCAAAGTACCGACCTAAACGGGGTATGGATATACATAGAGGAAGCTAGCAGCGTGTTAGAAATTCACTTTTCTAAATAGCTACCCGCCGAAAGGAATACAGACAAGCATTGAACCGTAAAGTGGTTCGACTGACGGGGGATAAGGAGACATTCATCTGTATTGTCAGAACAGATCAACGGAGGCATACCGTGCCACCGGGGGTGACGGGAACGTGCCGTACTATATGGAGGAAGGCAAGATAGCTACCAATGCCATCCAGTCGGGCCCCAACCATTGACCTCAACTCGCACTAAAGAATGCTCGTATATAGGATCCGCCCATGTTAGTCTTTGGCTATACAGACAGTAGTTATAAGCAACTATAAGTAAGCCGATTTCGCACATCTCATAACCGAAAGAGGTCAGAGTTCGTGTAACTCAGAAAGTGGGACAAAACAAATTGAGGAAGGAAGTGGGAGTTCCTTCCATTTGAAAGAACTTCCTTATGTTAACAAAGTGGGAGCCGAGTGCTTCGTTTGATGGAAGCACTTGGTGAGCTTCAATGCTTTCTTCTCTTCCTTAGCGTTAAGCGTTTGGTGAGAGAGTTGCTTTAACGCGTTAATAAGGGTTTATTGTACCCGCCTCATTCCCTTGACGCGATCAGGTAATTTCATTAATGTGTTTGGATTTTTATTCATCAGAGGTGCGGGCAGACGGATAAGGAGAGCAAGTTCGTCCCATGTCATTCTTTTCTTTCTTTCTTCGAAGCTTAAAGGTGGAGTCTTTTAGAGTTTTTTTTTTAATAATACCAAAATGCTCTGTCATAAGCCAGCTTTGAAAGCTATCCATGAGCCGCAGGAACGGAACAATTTGCAGTGGTGAAAGCGTACTACTGAGGCATCATCCGAAGCGGGAAGATTCCCCTTTTCTTTAGATAAGTTCTAATAAATACGGTAGTGAAAGGGTAGTAAGGGATTTTTTTCATCGACCTTGTAGTCGTTATCTCGCCGTATGAATTTGTTTGTAAATGCGGGTTCTTACCCCTTATTCGTCAGTATGAGATTATTAAGAGTCACGAAGGAAGGTTCCCCGAAGGGAGCCGGGGTAGGAAGGAATGTTTAAAGATGGAGCGAAAGACCGCACTCAAGGTAGAGAGTGCTCGAAGACTTTCCTTCCTTATTAGGATGTAGATTGAGATCGAAGGTAAGAAGCTCCAACTCAAGTTCGATAATGACATTTTAGCAGCCTGTAACACGTGTTAAACATGGGCGATGGGTGGTGAAGAGAATCGGGAATGAAGACCACAAGGTAGAAATTCTCCTTGCCGAAAGAGATCACTTAGAAGGGCTTAAATCTAACTCCAAAAATGGAGAGTTTTGATCCTGCCTGAGGCAGAAATGGAGCGAAAGTCACAATTCCACGATTAGGGATCAGGCTTGTCAACGATCTTTTGTGGGATCTGGGGAAGCGCTTTTCTTATTGAAAAAAATAGGTAAATCTAAACTTTCGAACCCTGATAACCCATCTTTGGAGGTACACCGGCCGTGCCACATAAAGCGCTTCAAAATGGTCATACTAAAGGAACGGTGGAAGACTTATTTGAGTGATCTTTCTTCGAATCAGCTTCTTCTAAGCCCAGCCACCTTTTGGCTCGCTCTATATACTCTACTCGTTCCCTTGCTTTCGTCCTCCCATTCATGCATGAAGTAGATCCACGAAAAGGAACATCTTCTAACTAGAAAAAGAAGAGTTTTTACCCCTTCCATCCCCGGGATGGAAAAGCCACGATTCCGTGGTCAGGAATCGAGCGTGTTAGCGGTCTTTTTCGGGGCTTGAGAACAAGGGTTTTGATCCATCGATTGAAGAAGAGAATAGTAGGAATTTACCCCTCTGGTGTGTAACTAGATGTTATTGTAACACTTTTCAAAGGGCTTGGTTCCGGCTTAATTGGACGAAGCGGGCAAGCCAGCCTTAGTAGCACCTATGCTAGTCCACTACTGAATGATTATGATACGCCATCTTGAGAGATTGTTCTCTACCGGAACTGGCATTACACACCAGCAGAGAATGGGGAAGACGTTCCACAGCTGCTTGTGAGCTAGACTTGCCTGTCTGATCACCTTATGAGAGAATCAATGAGAGTAGCGGATAGGTAGGTGGCTCAGAAAAGGCATTTCCCAAGCTTTTTGGGTGCTCCAACTGATGGTTCTCCCCCACCTCTTTCTTTGAAGCAGAAAGGCAAAGAGCTGTTCGCGATTCCTCTGCAAAAACTCAAAGGAAATATATTCGCAGAAGCTTCAAAGGCCATACAGCGAAAGATTCCTTTAAATAGCTCATCACGAGAAGTAGTCCTTTGGTTCTAGATTTGTTGGTCTTCCTTCCTAGATTCCCTTTCCCGGGCCAGCTCAACTTAGAAGGGCAGTACCCGTGTACTCAACTATCAATCTTAGTACATTTAGCATATCATTTATTTTGATAATGTCAAGGAGGCCATCGAGTCCAGTAGTCATTGATCCACCCAAACTAGTGTAGTATTTATAATTCGCTTGGGATAACCGTTAGTTACTATAAGAGAGTAGCAAGGGCAGAGCTGCTCCACCCGAAGCAGGGACAAGGGGCAAACCAACAGCATATCTTCCATCTCGAGATGGTGATTTAGATTCACGAAGCTATAAGCACCGGAGCGAGCACCAATATCACTTGAATTTGAAGGAGCAGAAAGACCTAAAAATGTTACAAGTTGATCTTTTTGCGAAATACATTTGAAGGTGGGTCGATGCCCCTGTGATTTTGACCATCGACAGTCCTGTCCATGTCATAAAAGGCAGAAATGACTATGTGAAATAGAATATTTTTCCCCATTTGATCTTTTTCAGACCTTCTGACCCCACCATGAACCGCTCATAATTGGTATCATACATAGCCTGTTCCTAGGCCAATTGATCCAGTTGGAGCTTATCGTTTTCCTATTGAAGAATCATTTTTTCTAGTTAAGTTATTTATCTAAGGCTCAAGGGCAAGAAATGGCTCTACCTACTATACCAACAGAGCAAAGCCCTTTCTATACGCTATCGATTGGTATAGCTCAGAATGGTTCTGGATCGATTCCATCGGAAATTCAAAACGATTACCGGCCGATGTTCCGGTATGGCGGGTGTAGAGGTATACCATTATAGGGAGCTCCGTCCATACCAATGGTGGAGTGAAAAGCTGTCGTGATTCATCTCCACCTGCCAACCATGGGAACTTACTTATGAATCTAACTCTTTTGAATAAACCGTCGGCACATGGACCTACAGGGAATGATAATGACAGAGAAGGGTAAACTCCTGCCATAGTTATTATGTCCCCAAACTCGACAGTTTTTTGATCATCCCCCCTAGCTCACATGGAGTATGTTACGCCTTCCAATGGATAAATGTTAGTACCCGTGGATAGAGATGTTTTCCCAATGATTGATAGATATACCGGGGAGATAGTTTGGCAAGCAAGATCTTCTACTGGAAATGAAGCTGTCTTCTACGGGAGAAACTTCGTCGGATAGGCCGGAGTAAGGGAGCCCAGTAATATATAAAATAATAATAAATATATATAAATAAATTTATATTTATATATATTTATAATGTATTATAAGATATTATAATATATTATTAGATAGTTAGTTAAAGATAAAGATTACTTATTACAAATTTTTTAGTCCCTTCATTCCCATCTGAGAGACTCCATTCGTCAATCAATCAGACTTCGGCTACTCCATCAAGAAGATTGATTCAGTCGATTTCCCCTCTGAAGAGCAAAGCCTATCGAAAGACCTTTCACTTGAGACAGAAGATCCGGGAGTCTAGGCAATCGGTAGTTCGAGATTTGCAGTGAGTCCAAGGCAGGATTCAAAGACGGACTCTCCTTCTGTGTAGGATTCAGACTAGCACAAGACATCGTCATTCATTGCCTCTCAAAGGCATTCTTTGAATGTGTCTTCTTGAACTCTAGTAGAGATGCTTGCTTCTCTATCTAATGGTTGAGTGAGTGAGCTCATATGGGATCCCTCTCTCTCCCAGTCGAATGAGCTATCTCTATCTGGCTTGGTCGTTTTCGTCTCTTGACTTTCTGTGAAGGAATTAGGCCTTCTACCGCTGCTTTTTCTTCCTCCTGTCTGACCGGTAAACAGTCTACAGCGGCTTACAGCTGGTATCATTCCTCTTTGACCGCTTGGTCTTGCTGCTCTTGCCTTGCTTGCAATGCTGACCGGAGCCAGGTAAATCAAAGTAGGGTCGACAATAGCCAGATTCTTGTTATGACCGCTCACTTGACACAGGGGAATTGTCTGAAACGGAAGAGAATTTCTTCACAAAGGAGAGGGATTTATGGCAGTAAATTGACTTCGGGAGAGAGCGTTAGACATTAAATGAATTTTTCCAGTAGTATTGAACCGATTCGTTGATTGATCGCCCCAAGCCCGTGTTAGGTTGGGTTAGCCCTCTCTTTTCTGAATTGAGGACTCCTGAATCAAATCCGGTCCTAGAGGCATCTCGAAAGAAAATAGATATTTCTGAATTTGACGTTGAGATTGATGGCTGACGTGCTTCCCGGGATTTTGATTTCTCCGGATTCTTTGCTCGCTGCTCATTGGTCAGGAACCCCATTCGCCTTGCCTTTTGAGTCAGGATTCTCTTTTGTCTGCTCTAAATCGCGAACTAGGATAATTGCTTTCCGGGATTCGGGACTTGAAAGCACTTAATACTCATATTGTTGGGGGATTCCCTTCTAATCTAAGTTGAGGATTCTTTCTTTTCGCCTGGGGGAGGATCTATCTTATTATCGAACGAATGGGAGGAGCCGTAGCAGTGAGTGGGGGCAAATGAAATTAAAGAACAATTTCAGAACTTTTTTTTCATAGGATTGAGAACCTCAACTGAAATGAAAGATCCATACCCTGATTCGGGTTTTATTGAACGAAACCTCCTTTGATTAGGGTCAATCTTGGCAAAGGACAAAGATTGATGAGTGGGATGATCTATTTTCAAAGGAGTTTTTCTGTCGCGTATGGTGATAGTCTTCAAAGACATTTATTATGGAATCAAAGGTACACTGGGACTGCTCAACCTCGCGAATTCCCGAGTTGGAAAAATGAACGGAACCCAGACTAAATAAGCTCGCTTTTCCTCTTCGACACGGCTCTTGATTCACTCCTTACAGTTAATGTAAAAAAGGGGACTTTGACCTCACCGCGGATTCAACACCGTCTTCCTATCCTAGCCCCTTTCCTGCTCTCTTTGCTCTTGCTTTCCTTACGCCAAGCCAAAATTACCTCTTTCATTCATTCTGAGATCGAGCGACCCGCAGCATCTCTCATCGAGGCTCCATCGGCTTATCAAAAGGGTTCCATCACTCTGGCTTCGAAACCTCCGGGAACAAATGAACTATTAACTTGCTCAGGTGGGCGCTTTTCCTGACTGACGATCTTATAAAAAAAAAAATTACCCCCTTCCTGAGATCAGTTCTCGGTGCTCGCTGATCCATGAAACTGGGATTTTGGAATGAACTATGGTTATTACTACGAAGATGGACTCAAATTACTTTTTTTTTATTGTTTTTTTTGATGATAGAAAAAAATTTTCCCATTCCATAGGGTCATTCGGGATAAAAAAAACCCTGGAGAAGGACGAGTGAAAAACTGAAGTACGTTAAGGCTTCTTTATCTCTATCTGTTCCAGTAGCAGCAGCAGAAAGAAAGTTCGGGCGGTAAGCAAAAAGGGGGCTCCCTTGCCTTGGAAAGGGCTGTTCCTATCTCTCTCCTTCCTTTTGTCGCTTCTGGATGGTAGGTAGCTAATTGGTGAGAGAACGAGACTGAATCCCAAAATTCCGCTTTTCCCGTTAAAGCATATGTGGATCGTTTGACTTTTTTTTTGAATATAAAACCACTATGCCCGAGAAGGTGTGTAAACGGTGAGTCAGGTATAAAGCAACAAAGTATTCCAATTTCCATGATCTCAACCCAGTCCCAAGTTCCACTATTGGTCCTTTGCCTTATTATCCATAGGAAGAATGCCGAGATAATTGGATTCTATTTTGAAATTCGAGATGATATAGGTACAGGTCTAACTTTATCTTATCCTCTTCTCCTTTGGTCAGGCAAGTCAGCCTCTAAAAAAAAAAAAAGCAAGCCAAAGGAAAACAGATCAGATTGGTAAATCAAGAGCTTAGAAGCAGCATAGCTATGGTGGGGACACATTAGTTGAGTTGTCAAACTCCTCAAATTATAGCGTTGAACGTAACTAATTGTCAGCATAGCGCTTTACGTCCCCTAAACCTGTACTTGAGTATAGTTGTATCCCCAGATCCATTGGTAGGCTCTCCCGTTCGATATCCAATTCGAAACGTCGGATTGCTGCCTTTGTTGAATAAGGGCCTCAATAATAAAAAGATAAGGAAAAGGAAGGATATCCAATCTAAAGTCAAGTATGCCAGAACTCGTAGCCTTGTTGAAATAGTCTCCTCTTTCTTGTCTTTCTTCTCCCCTAAAAGAATAATATAGAACTAATATAACTAATAATATAGATCTAATGATATAGATATAACAATAGAACTATGAACTATATAGTTCATATTAAATTAATAGCTAATAGCCCTAAGCTAAGATCCAGCAGTTTCCTGAATTCCCATACACTATTTCTATTTATTATACTATTTCTATTTCTGTTATGTGAGCCCGCTTAGCTCAGAGGTTAGAGCATCGCATTTGTAATGCGATGGTCATCGGTTCGATTCCGATAGCCGGCTTTTTTTTCTCTATCGATTTTTCCATGATTGATAATCTCTCCTTTTCTCAAAATGTTGGATCACCGATCTTTTATGTCGTGGTAACTTGTAACTATGAATAAAAAATGGATTGGAGCAATTAGATCTCTATAGAACAAATCATAAAACGGAGCCTCAACTTCCTATATATACATATAAAAAAAATCCTATAGTCATAAAATGGAGCCTCACCGATCTATTGGTGGCCTGGTTCCATAATGAGTTCTTTTTGACCTGCCTACCACTTAGAGGATTTTTCACCTGTGTCTCTTTGTGTGGCAATGTTGACGCACCACCCTTGGGGTTCATACAAATCAAAATGACTGGAGATGTCATTGCAAAAGTCCCGCCTCCTTCGAAAGAGAGTTCTATATGGAAGCATAATCCATCTTGGAAAAGAGGGTACTTTCTACTACTACTATTGATCGACTCCAGGGAAAAGTCTGTCAATATATCCCTCTTGCTGATGCGGGTCAACTCCTTTAGAGGAATTGGAAGTATGAGACTAGACTCACTCTCCACAATTGGATGAATCGAAAGAAAACAGGCTACACTTAGATCGATTAGTCCAAAAGAGATCTATTACCAGTGTTCTTTCTCTATTAGGTGCAACAAAGGATGATCTAGGTGAGGTTGAGTGCTCGCTTTCTTCCATCGACCGGAGCTCTTTGGATTGATCACTTGTCAAGGACAACCCGGAATTCCCGCTGACTGTCCAGCAACGGAGCCATAAACAGTAAGTCATATTATCGGGCAACTCCATCCATGACAAGGTCTCATGGGTCTTGGTCGGGGGCTTCGACCCATAGAGAACAGGGTGGCTCTCAAACTGAAACACATGTGGTAAGGTCTTTCTTTGTGTGCATACCAACCCGAGTTGGATCAATGAGGATGGTGTGATCTAACCTCTCAATCGTCGGTTTCCCCATGACTGAAATAGGATTATAAAAAAAAAAATAGGAAAGAAAGCTCATTAGGTCAAAACGTCGTGAGGGTATAGTTCCTGACTCAATCCACCTCCATCCACTTTGCTGAATACAAAAAAGAACTCATTCTATAACGAAATTGGATCTATTTCTTTCACACGGTCAACTGGCATTCTCCTGGCTTATCTAGCAATCTTATCTCCATTGGACAATTGGTTGACAATGACTGTGAAGTTCTTTTTTCTCGATATGGTTGTACTATGCAGGATCAGGTGTCAGGGAATGTGATCACACAGGGGCCTAAATGTGGACGACTCTTTCCTTTACACATGCCTATACCAGCTGTTGTTCGTGATTCCAAGTTGTTTTTCTTTGCTTGTATTACTGTCAAAAATAAGTAAGATGTGGCATAATCGTCTAGGCCACCAAACTCCAAAGTTTTACTTCATGTACTAAATTCTTGTTTACTTACTAAGAAAATTCATTGTTCTTCTAAAGATGTTGAGTTTGATTGTTCTAGCTATAAATTGGGCAAAAGCAAAGTTTTGCCTTTTCCAACTCATAATACTCTTTCCACCAACTGTTTTGATTTGATTCATACTAATGTCTGAGTATTGCACCTATTGTTTCTCATGCTCAATATAAATACTTTGTGACCATAGTAGATTCACATGGATCTACTTTCTTCGGTCAAAATCTAAAGTCTTTGAAGTATTTAAGAATTTCTTAGCATTCATTAAAAATCAAGTTTCCACTTGCATCAAGACCTTAAGATCAGTTTCTGGTGGAGAATACATGTCTCATGAATTTTAGAATTTTCTCTAACAAAAGGGAATCGTATCTCAACAATCTTGTCCATCTACTCCACAACAGAATGGTTTTGCTGAAAGAAAGCACCATCATCTTCTTGATGTGGTTCGAACTTTGCTTCGAGTCATTTGTTCCATATGGATTTTGGGTTGAAGCTCTTAGTACTACAGTTTACTTAATTAATCGATTTCCAGCTTCTAAATTGTGGTATGAATCTCCATATTTTTGACTATACCATTGTCATCCAAGGTACTCTGATCTTCATACTTTTGGATGTGTCTATTTTGTCCATCTATCTCCTCATAAGCGAAATAAACTTTCTGCCCAGTCTATTAGATGTGCTTTTCTTGGCTATGCTCCTCACCAAAAGGGTTTCATGTGGTATGATCCTGCTGCTAAGAAGATTCGTGTCTCAAGAAATGTTATATTTTTTGAGAATCAATATTTTCTTACATCTCACATTGAGTCTCCATCCTTACCTTTCATATCCTTCTTACATGATTTTTCTGTTGACAATTCTACATCAATTGTTTCTCCTTCTACAACAAGGTTTAAAGCAGGCTTTGTGTATAAAAGGTGTGTTTGTGATGCTGGCCCACAACGAGATCCTACCCCACCACCTGAAACTACACCTATTCCTCAACCTCTTCGCAAGTCAACCCGCCCATCTCGTCCTCTAGATAGGTATGGATACCCAGCTACATCTTTAGTTGCTACTTTGTCTACTATTTCTATCGCATCTTGTTATACCAAGGCTATAAAACATGAGTATCGGTAGAAAGCAATGTAAGAGGAACTTGATGCTCTAGAACTGAATGATACTTGGGAGATACACTACAACAATAAAGGGTTTTGGCGAAATTTTTTTTCTTGCGACAGTAACCGCCAACGCTTGTAAAAAGCGTCGGTAAAAAAAGGTTCCGCCGATGCTTATAAGCGTCGGAATATTTATCACCGATGCTTATAAGCGTCGGCGTAGGAAAAAATACGACCACGCTTATAAGCGTCGTCATCGGACTTCACTCCTCCCACCACAAAACCCAATCGACCCCCTCTCTCCACAGCCCACAGCCCTAAATCCTCAGCGACCCCCTCCGTCCACGGTGACCGACCCCCTCCGTTCTCAGCCCTTTTCACCGATCTCAGCCAATCTCCTCCGACGAGCGATCCTAAATCGCGTTCCTCCGCCGCATCTCCTTCCCCTCCTCCCCCTCTCCGTTGGCCTCCTCTTCGTGGCACAAGCACATCGCTATGTGTTACTTCACAGTGATATAATATCCGAGTATCGCAGGTTAGTATGATTGTAATCTTCTTATCTGTCGTATCAGATATAAATGCTTAGCTAAAGAGTTTCTGATCGTGCAGAGAATTTTTAGTAACTCAGCGAAGCATCAATAATAACATTCGTCCTACCCCAAGAATTGAGCAAAGATGGTTGGTTGAGTTATTTTCTGAATGGCTATTCAAATAGGTTAGACATTTAATACATTAGGTATTTTTATAATTTTTTTAGACATTGTCATTGAATAATTAATCATTGCTTCTATAATTTTTTAGGTACCCACGATGATGGAGAAAAATTGTTCCGATGAATTAATAGTCATTGCTCGAGGTCTGAACAATATTGTCAACAGATATGATGGGTTCATTATAAATGGTTTTAAATTTCACACTAAAGAATGTGAGAAATTTAGAAAAACCTAAAACAGTGGAGTTATGGTTGAGGCGGAGGGAAAAACTTATTACGGTGCCCTGAAGGATATTTATGAGCTGGATTATTATGGAAACTCTAAGGTAGTACTATTTCGATGTGATTGGGTGGATATAAACTCATCTAGAGGTTTGAGACAAGACATAAATGGTTTCACACTTGTAAATTTTTCAAGGTTGATACATACCGGTGTGCTATTGAAAGATGACCGATTCATTTTTTCATCTCAAGCTCGACAAGTATTTTTTGTATAAGATTCAAAAGATAAAGATTGGTTTGTTGTCATTAAGATTAAACCTAGGGACTTGTATGATATAGGAAAAGGGTTGGAAGAGGAGGATAATGAGACTTATACTCAGTGTATGCCTTTTAATATTATGCCGACTGATGGATAATGAGAGAGTATAGTTTCATAATGGTAAGAAAAATTTACGATGTAAACATTGAGTAATGTATTTTTTATTACTAATTCATTTAGTATTTAATTATTATTTAACTGATATTGATTCATTTTTGTGCATACGTAACAAAATGCCCCGAGGAAAACGATTCAGAGATGTGGAGTTCCAGCAGTCTTAAGAGATGTGGAGTTCCAGCAGTCTTAGGTGGGATCTTCTTCTGCTCAGTCCATGCGACCCCAGCAGCACGAGTCCGAGTTTCAGCATGAGTTCCAGTCTCAGCACGATCCAGGCCAGGAGGTTATGGATGACTTGCATAGCCAAGGTAATTTGATTTAAAGTGCATATATTAAGTTCATTTACAATCTAATTATTTTAATTAATTTGCCTCCAATGTTTTAATGGATATTTTATTATTTTTTATAGATGAACAAGGGAGAGTGAGGTTGACACGGGGTTCCTCTCGAGCACGGGATGTGTGGCAGCTTCGTGAGGATGAGAAGATAGTCATCGAATGCAATGAACTAGAGCAGCCCATCAAGAGGGCTGGAAGCCTTTTATCAAGTTTCTTAGGATCGGTTGGGCGTAGGGGTCAGTTGTGTCCGCTCAACTATCATAAGTAGAATGATATGCTTTCTTCTTATAAAGTTGAGCTTCTTAAATTTGTACAGATAAAGAATTGAATTTAATATTGTTAATTTGATACCTACTGTATGTTAATTTGCTTACTATTACAATTTTAATTTTTCGATTTAATATTATTATAACATTCTTTACTTTGGTGTAGAAAAAGTTTGTGCTCCCTTCAAAGAGCCATGATTGAGTGTTAAAGTCCCTCAACCGCAAATGGAAAGAATATTAGTCAAAGTTGAAGGCCGACTGGAAGTGCGAGGGTATGACAGAGGAGGAGGTTGCTCGTGTTTGTCCTCCTGATGTATACCATCATCGGTGGAGGGAGCTTGTTCACTATTGGTTTTCTGAGAGAGGACAGGTTGTGTATTCTCTCTCAATACCTTATATAATGTTTAATACATTTAATATATTACAATGTTTACTTTTTTCGTGGTAGACATATTCTGACATTGGTCGATCCGCACGAGCATCTCAGACAATTTCTCACACTTCAGGCTCGAAGAGTTATGCGAGGCTCAGAGCTGAATTCGTAAGTTTTTTTGAAACTTTTTGAAACTCTTGTATCATATAGCATGTATCATAATATGTAGCACTTCCAATATACTTTTTGTTGTAGATGGAAGATGATAGAAGAAAACCTGGTGAGGTGGAGTTCTATCAGATGACTCACATCCACCGAGATGGCAGCTTTGTCCGGAAAGAGTCGAGAGATATAGTTGTATGTATTCATTAATAATTTGTGCAACTGATTTTTCATGTATTTAAATTTTTCAAAAATTAATTTGATTGTTTTTGAGAGATATAGGACAGAGCTACATCCCTTATTTCAGAGCGTATCGGAGAGTCATCTTCAATCGGCAACACCAGAGGTATCGAAGCTCAGATGTTTACCGAATTGATGGGCTCGGAGCATTATGGTCGAGTGAGGGGTTATGGCGTTAGAGTTACCCCCACTCAGTTGTCTGCAGTGGGTAAATATACTCAAGATGCTAGACAGAGTAGTAGCACTACAGAGGTTAATGATCTGAAGGCAGAGATAAAAGAGTTGAAGCAGAGCCACCAGACAGGGATACAATCTTTGAGGGCTCAGATTAATCAAATTACATCTTTGTTGCATCAGTTTGTCCCTCCTCAGGTAAATTACTACATCTACTTGAACATTTTACATAAGTATCATATTTTTTTTAAAGAGCTTAATAATTTTCGTATTCTTAACTTCTTAAGTTTTTTTTATTACAGGTTCCTGATACTTCATCTGAACGTAGAGATGGTGATGCCAGTGACCCCTGAAGCATTTATTTTGGAGTTTTATATGTATTTTTTTATGCTTTTCGAAGTACATTGTAAACGTAAATTAATAGTACGAATGTAATTTGACAATATGAATATTTAGATAAATATGTTTGATTTTGTGTATATCTCGTTTAGTGTGTGTGGCTTTGATTTTGTAAACAGGGTTTAAAAATTTTTTAATTTTTTTTTAAAAAAAATATTATGCTAACGACGCTTTAAAGCGTCGTTAAAATCACGAACATATATCACTTAGCGACGCTTTAAAGCGTCGTCGGTACGTTTGAAGTAACGACGCTTTAAAGTGTCGGTAAATTGAACATTTACCGACACTGTAAAGCATCGTTAAATTCCAATTTGCGACGCTTTAAAGCGTCGCTATGTTTTAAATTACCGACGCCGACGTTTTTAGCGTCGGTAAAGCGTCGCTAATTTTTGACGTTTTTGGAAGCGTCAGAAAATATTTTCTCCACTGTAGCATAGGCGACGCTTTACCGACGCTTAGGAAAGCGTCGGGATGGTTTTTACCGATGCTTAAAAGCGTCGCTAAAGGCCAAAAAACGCGTCGCTAATGCCCAATATTCTTGTAGTGATAGTTCCATGTCCATATAGCAAAATTGTTGGCAGCCTTGTCTATTTAACTGTAACTCGGCCAGATATTTCTTTTGTAGTTAATCAAGTCAGTCAATTCATGTCCTCACCTCGAAATCTTACATGGCTACTATTCGTTGAATAATCAGATATCTTCTGGGTTCTCCTACACTTGGCTTATTTTTTCCTACTAGATCTTGGCTTATTCAACTCGCTGCTTATAATGATTCAGATTGGGCTGGGTTCCCCGACACACGTCGCTCTACGACGGGTGGTGCATGTACCTTGGCAGTGCTTTGATTTCATGGAAGTGTAAGAAACAAGATCGGGTCGCTAAATCATCTACTGAAGACGAATATCATGCCATGTCCTCTGCTTGTTCAGAAATTATTTGGTTGCATGGACTGCTTTCTGAACTTGGATTTCCCCAATTTATTCCGACTCCTCTACATGCAGACAATATGAGTGCCATTCAAATTGCAGCAAATCCAGTTTATCAGAAGTGCACCAAACATATCGAAGTTGATTGCCACTCGATTCGTGAAGCTTTCAATACACAAGTTATTTTCCTGTCACATATCTCAAGTAATTTCCAAATTGCAGATGTCTTTACAAAGGCTTTGCTACTGGTTTCTACACCAGCATCAATTTGAAAAGGGGTGTCAAAGCCAACTATCAATGATAGCCTATCTCCGGTATATATTGCTGTAAATAGAGATTTGATTTTGAAATATCAAAGCCAGCTGTCGATGATAGCCTATCTCCAGTATATATTGCTGAAAATAGAGATTTGATTTTGAAATGTACTTTCCATAGTTAGGTTGTATTATATTTATTACATGCTTAGATTAAGGAGTCTTAATTGCTGTAATTAATCTCTTTATTCTATATAATGAGAAAGGACTCAAAGGAGAGGGCATCCTTTTCCAGCAAACCCTTGTTTTGATAGTATGATATGCTCAAAGTCTCAAACAATAGAGCAAGAACTTTGTTTAGAGAGAATTGCTCAAATTATGTATTTTAGGAGTGATGTCCTAATCTTTATTTTCCTTAGAGTTTGTTTGGTAGCAATAATATATAGAAAAAAATTAAAATTTTCATGGAAAAGAAACTAATTATTCCCAATAAATTTTGCAAATATTTTGACTTTCTATTGAAATAAATATATAAAAAACTAGAAATTTCAAGAAAATAAGTTTCCCAAGCAGTTTTCATTTGGACAAAACAAATCTTCAAAGGTGAATGCAAAAATTCAGCACCCTCTATAAAATTATTAAAAAATTATCAACTTGACAAATTATATGAAATTTATCTCAAAATGTTATTCATGTTAAGTGATTGTTCCATGAAGAGAAATTACAGTATATTACATATGCATGGCACGTGAAAATTACTAGTGTGCATGTTTATACATGTGCATAGTAGTAATACACAAATGGTACAATCATAATATGCAAAGGGTGCACAAAAAAGTACTTTACAACTGGCACCAAATCCAAAATTGGTAGTCAAAAACTTAAAAATTGTAATCATTAGATATGATCTAGAAGGCATAAAATATTTAAATACAAAAAAATGATTTGGAGGCTTCTAGTCTATGCATCAAGAAACCTCAAATATATAGCAATAATTGAATGTTATAATGTTTTAATTTTGGGATGACTTGATGCATAGGTAGAGGTCTCCATATCATATTTTTCTAAGTATAAAGATATTTTATATCTCTAGATCATATTTAATGGTTTATACTTTTTTATTTTTTTGACTACCAATATTAAATTTGGTAATGGGTGTAAAGTAGTTTCTTTACATGCTGTGTACTATAACCACATCTTATGTAGGTGGTAGGTGTAAAGTCTTTTTTAACACCTTGTGTGTAATACAACAACATCCTTTATATATATGTGTATATATATTTGTATGTGTGTATTTATGTATGTATGTATGTACTCTTTGTAAAAATGAAAAATAGTTTGCCCAGTCTTTTTTGCTCCCCTGGCCACATGAAAAAAACAAAAAAGTTATTTCTTGAAACACTTTTTTAATTACAAAAATCAACCAAAATCCTTCTTTTATGTCTTTTTAAAACTATACATATTCTTTGTCAATTTCGAAAATTTACTAAAAGTGGATTTTGTATTAAGACATATTTAATCATTAGTTTGCAAGAAAGATTGGATTTCTTTTCACAAACTAATACTTATTTAAGGATTTTCGGATGCTTTGATCTTTTGGTTTTAGTGTGAGATGAGTGATAGTTTAAACAAATATGTATTAGATATTCGAAACATATACATACATACATACGTATACATATTCATACACACACACACACATATAGACACACACTAATATGTAGATATATACATCCATATATATGCATACATATATATAATATAAATATATACATATGCATATATACAAACATGCATACATACATACATACATATATATATATATATATATATATATATATATATATATATATATATATATATATGTATGTATGTATGTATATGTATATGTATGTATGTATGTATGTATGTATGTATGTATATGTATATGTATATATATGTGTGTGTGCGTGCGCGCAAGTCTGTACATATATATACATATGTAGAGAGAGTGGGAGAGAGAGAGAGAGATTGGCTTTGCTTCTTTCGAGAGGAGAGTGTATGTGTTCCTTTCGATCTCATAATCCATATTGGGGCATCCAAATCGAAAATTCATGCAGTTGATCATGATTTGTACCGCTAAAAAATGTCTGAAAACTAATCATGCATTTTAATGATCTCTCATCTAAGCATAATATAGACACAAAAATGAACATCTTACATTATATTAATATGTTAAAATGCACAATGATGCTTTTAAGTTAAGATTGATTTTCTTCATCATTATTTGATGTATATTATAATTGTAAAGACCCATACGGACATATATTTAGCCCTACATCGATTATGCACTATGTAAATCTTGGATACTTATATATATATCCGAGATATCTAAATTAATATTTCAGCTAATCTTTTTATGTAAGCATAGGTTGTTATAAATAGTAGCAAAGCAGACAAAGCCCATGACCTATGTAGAGTAAGAGGTGCTATAACACGAGCCAATTTAGATTGATCGGAGACTGATTATAGTGTTTGTGATTAGACTTATGGTACTTGTGATTAGATTTCAATGGATATAGACTTTTAGCATGGTGAGGACACCAGAGCTTAAACTGGAGAAGTATGTGAGAACTAGCGTGAGCATATATTTAGTCTCACATAACTATGCACCAAGTAGATCCTAGATATTTATACAAGACCAATAAATCCAAATAATATTTTCCAGCTAGTCTTTTTGGATAAGATCCTACATCATTACGGTAATACTCTTAAACATAACTACAGTCTATAACTTCAAAACTTTCTCATCATCAACAACAGCATCTGGCCCATTGGGTGCACTAACTGAACCAAAAGGTGCGAATGAAGTACTAATTTGAAATTCTTAAATCTTCAAACGAAAAAAGAGAGATATGTCATTGAGCCACTATGTGGGTAAGACTCAAGCCCGACTTCGTTTCTTTTCTTGCTTGCATACGTACTATTTAGTCCTCAAACTATGCTATATTAAAAACCCACCATAGTGGCTAATAAGAAAAGAATGCTGATGTGAGACCCTGGAACTGGGCCCAGTCCATTTGACCGGCCCAGTCCCAAACCTTGGCCTCACGTGCAACGCACGTGAGGCAACGGGATGGAATTCCTTCCACGTGAGGCAACGGGATGGAATTCCTTCCATCCCGAAGAAGAAGGAAGCCCTGTTTTTAGGGCTTCCTCTCCTTCTCCTTGAGGCCACCGAGGAGAGCCGCCACACCAAGAAGAGGGAGAAGGGGGGATCCTTCTTCCTTGGGCTGCCGACCAAGAGAGAGGGAGAGAGAGAGAGAGAGAGAGCCGAGCAGCCACAGCACGGACGACCCTTTCCTCCTCCGTTTGACGCCGGAGAAGAAGAAAGCCGCCGGATCTTCGCCAGGGCTGAGGTAAGGTTCCTAACTTCATCTCTCTATTAAACCATTTGAAAAAAGAAAGAAAGAAAGAAAGAAGAGAGGGAAGAGGGGACTTACCCGTGTGCGGCCGCGAGCATCGCCGACGCTGCGGGTCCCCGCCGCGAGCTCTTCCTCTCTTGAGCTCTCTCTCTCCTCCATGGGAAGAAGAGAGGGTCCGTCGCCGCCCTTCCGAGCCCTCTCTTCTCCACGGGACGGAGAGAAGGCCGACCACCGCAAGTCGCGGGCACCGCTGACCGGCTGCAGGCGCCACCGGCACCGCCGGCCTTTGGCCGCCACCCCTTCTGAGCCTCGCCACTTGGAAAAAATTTCGAGGAGCATTTTATGATAAGTATTTTCCTCGGAGTGTAAGGATGCAAAAAGAGCAGGAGTTTATTCATCTAAAGCAAAGGAATATGACTGTTGCAGAATACAAGGCTAAATTTACCGAGCTAGCCAAATTTGTTCCAAAGTTAGTCGAGGATGAGCTAGATCGAGCGCATAAATCTGAGATGGGACTAAAGACTGAAATTAGAAAACAAGTGGTACCTTATGAATTGACTACCTATGTAGCTGTGGTAAATAAGGCTTTAATAATTGAAAGGAAAGTTAATGATGAATGGTTGGAAAGGAAAAGAAATCAAAAGAAGAGGAATAGATCGAATGAATTTCAGGGGCAGAGCAATGAAAATGCCGAAAGTTCAAACAAGAAATCCACAAGTGACAACCTTAAGCAGATGAATATCAATAAATGTTCCAGATGTGGTAAGACTCATGCTGACAAGGATTGCCATTGGAACATCGGTGCCTGTTTTAGATGTGGTAAGATAGGTCATAAAATTGCAGACTGCCCACAAAGAAACGAGAATAGATCTACTCAGGCAATGGAAGGAAGCCAGGGGCCAAAGACTCAAGGAAGATTATTTGCACTTACACAACAAGATGCACAGGCTTCTGATGTGTTGACGACAGGTATTAATCTAGTCCCAATATTTATTTTTATTTATTGTCTAACCATACCTACTGCTCTTTGTTAGACAACTCATTATACTGCTAGAAAAGATTAAATAGTTACATAACATTTTTGATTAGTTGTCAAAAGAAGAATATAAACTTTTAAATTTCGAAAGTGTTCACACGGATTAAGACATAATATTGAATGTACCAAAAAGCAAGTAATTCTAGGAAAAAAAAAATCTTGACTTGACATGGGTATGTTGAGGTTTAAATCAGTGTGTGCAGAGGAAGTGTGGTGAATGGAATTATTTGACATTGGTCAGACAAGATGACTTTGATTTGAAAAGTGTTATGACTTGATTTGAAAGAAGTATTTCCTACTCTTGAATTGCATGTACGAAAATTTCATGGACGAAATTTTTTTTAGGAGGGGAGAATGTGAGACCCTGGAACTGGGCCCGGTCCATTTGACCGGCCCAATCCCAAACCTTGGAATTCCTTCCATCCCGAAGAAGAAGGAAGCCCTATTTTTAGGGCTTCCTCTCCTTCTCCTTGAGGCCACCGAGGAGAGCCGCCACACCAAGAAGAGGGAGAAGGGGGGGATCCTTCTTCCTTGGGCTGCTGGCCGATAGAGAGGGAGAGAGAGAGAGAGCCGAGCAGCCACAGCACGGACGACCCTTTCCTCCTCCGTTTGCCGCCGGAGAAGAAGAAAGCCGTCGGATCTTCGCCGGGGCTGAGGTAAGGTTCCTAACTTCATCTCTCTGTTAAACCATTTGAAAAAAGAAAGAAAGAAAGATAGAAAGAAAGAAAGAAGAAGAGAGGGAAGAGGGGACTTACCCGTGTGCGGCCGCGAGCACCGCCGATGCTGCGGGTCCCCGCCGCGAGCTCTTCCTCTCTTGAGCTCTCTCTCTCCTCCATGGGAAGAAGAGAGGGTCAGTCGCCGCCCTTCCGAGCCCTCTCTTCTCTACGGGACGGAAAGAAGGCCGACCACCGCAAGTCGCGGGCACCGCCGACCGGCCGCAGGCGCCGCCGGCACCGCCGGCCTCTGGCCGCCACCCCTTCCGAGCCTCGGCATGGGGTCGCATCTTACCCTCCATGGTCGCGGGAGAAGAGGGGAAGAGAAAAAGAAGAAGAAGAAAAAAAAGGAAGGAGAGGAAGCTTCGGGAGGAGAAGGAAAAAGAAAAGGAAAGGAAAGAAAAGAAAAGAGAAGGAAAAAAAAAGAAAAGAAAAGAAAAGAAAGAAAAAGAAAAGAAAAAAAGAAAGAAAATAATAATAATAAAAATAATAATAAAATAAAAGGAGGAGGGTGGTTTACGGGTATGAACCCGAATCCGAATCCGAACCCGGGTTGCTAGACACTTCTGCAGGGTCGGCCCTGAAAGAATGTTAAAATTTAAGTTTTATATATATTGTGATTAATTTTAAAAAAAAATATGATTTTTGGATATTAGGTTCTGCGAGGAATTTGTGAGATTAATTGGATTTGTTGTGGATCGCGTACAATGTAAGTAATGAACTGCCTTCTCTAGACTCTTCATTTATATAATATTATTTTTGCATCGAATAAATTGTTAATGAATTTATATGTGATTTATGAATTTTACGAGATGATGCTTTGAATAAAAAATGGATATATGAATTGGAATAATATTTTTCGGACTATTGTTATATTACTGTTTTGCATCGTAAATGCATATTTAGATCGGATTATGATATATCTATTATGTTACAAAAGAATTTTGATGTGCATCAGATTTAGAACTCTCAGCCTGGCTATGTTCTGGACCCTGCCAATAGGGGGTTATGCATTGGCAATTCTGGCCCCACCATAGGGTATAAGTGTGGTATTCTGGCCCACTCCGCAGGATATAAGTGCGGTATTCTGACCCACTCCGTAGGGTATAAGTGCGGTTCTGTTTCTGACCTAGCCACAGGGTATAAGTGTGGTCGTAGCTAAAGGCTGATGAGATGAATATGATTTGTTTCGAATCAGATTTATGATTATGTATATAGATATTTAAAAAATATGAATTTTAATGAATTTGTGCTTGAAAAGGAGTTGATTATGTTATTATGTTGATTCATCGTAATTTATATTTATATTTTATGTTATTATATGAATTGACTAGTTAAGGTGTTTATTACTTACTGGGCTGTCTAGCTCATTATACGATTTCTTGTTGTTTTACAGATTCTGAGAACTAACCTATCGGAGATTTAAAATGGGAGAGCGACTAGAAGAACTGAAGCACAAGTCATCCTAGATTAGGCTTTATTTAAATTGATGTTTTATCTTTATTGTTCCGCTGCGTATTTAGAACTGTGAGACTATATAATTTGGGTCAGTCAATGGAGTAAGATTGCATTTATTTCAGTTGAATTATTTTAGATATATATATAATTGAGATGTTTGGTTAAGATGCCTTGCATGCTCGTAGGGAGAGTTTCCTACGGGTGTGCGACGGTTGGCGCGGACCCCCGGCTCGCGATCTCGAGCCGGGGGCGTGACAACTTTTATGGTATCATAGCATAATTGGATAAATTATGAGATAAGAAAATCTGACATGACATGAGTGTAGGTGGGTAGACACTAGGGACATTGGGGCGTTAGTATATGATGATTGTAGCAACCATTCTATGTACTTGTAACGAACTGATAAGCTTATTATTGGCATGTTGCTATCTGATAGACATAGATCAGGATGCCTCCACGTCGGACGAGAAAGACTACTCGCAGAGCTACTAATAAGGCACCCAACCCGCAAAATGACAGCACGCCCCAACAAGTTGGTAACACCCCTCAGCAGGAGAGAGTCGTCAATCCTGCTAGTGATACTCAGACAGGACAACAAGAACCGGGCCTAGGCCAGGTTATGCAGACCATAGTGGGCCTTATGCAGATGCAACAGCAGTTGCTCCAACAACAAGCGCAGTTGCCCCAGACACAACCACAGCAAGGACGAGGGGAACAGTGTGAACAGCGTAGCAGTATAGCTGAATTTAAGAGGCTGGCTCCTCCGGTTTTCAAGGGGACTACAGAACCGTTGGAAGCAGACAATTGGCTTACAGAGATGGAAAAAGCATTTGCTGTCTTGAGATGCCAGGATGATGAAAAGATTTTGTTTGCATGATACATGATGCAAGGTGAGGCATTCAACTGGTGGCTGATGTTGAACATAAATATGAGCAGGATAGGGAGCCACTCACTTGGGAAAAATTTTGAGGAGCATTTTATGATAAGTATTTTCCTCGGAGTGTAAGGACGCAAAAAGAGCAGGAGTTTATTCATCTAAAGCAAAGGAATATGACTGTTGCAGAATATGAGGCTAAATTTACCGAGCTAGCCAAATTTGTTCCAAAGTTAGTCGAGGATGAGCTAGATCGAGCGCATAAATTTGAGATGGGACTAAAGACTGAAATTAGAAAACAAATGGTACCTTATGAATTGACTACCTATGCAGTTGTGGTAAATAAGGCTTTAATAATTGAAAGGGGAGTTAATGATGAACGGTTGGAAAGGGAAAGAAATCAAAAGAAGAGGAACAGATCGAATGAATTTCAGGGGCAAAGCAATGAAAACGCCGAAAGTTCAAACAAGAAATCCACGAGTGACAACCTTAAGCAAATGAATATCAATAAATGTTCCAGATGTGGTAAAGCTCATGCTGACAAGGATTGCCATTGGAACACCGGTGCCTGTTTTAGATGTGGTAAGATAGGTCATAAAATTGCAGACTGCCCACAAAGAAACGAGAATAGATCTACTCAGGCAATGGAAGGAAGCCAGGGGCCAAAGACTCAAGGAAGAGTATTTGCACTTACACAGCAAGATGCACAGGCTTCTGATGTGTTGACGACAGGTATTAATCTAGTCCCAATATTTATTTTTATTTATTGTCTAACCATACCCACTGCTCTTTGTTAGACAACTCATTATACTGCTAGAAAAGATTAAATAGTTACATAACATTTTTGATTAGTTGTCAAAAGAAGAATATGAACTTTTAAATTTCGAAAGTGTTCCCACGGATTAAGACATAATAATGAATGAACCAATAAGCAAGTAATTCTAGAAAAAAAAAATCTTGACTTGACATGGGTATGTTGAGGTTTAAATCAGTGTGTGCAGAGGAAGTGTGGTGAATGGAATTATTTGACATTGGTCAGACAAGATGACTTTGATTTGAAAAGTGTTATGACTTGATTTGAAAGAAGTATTTCCTACTCTTGAATTGCATGTACGAAAATTTCGTGGACGAAATTTTTTTTAGGAGGGGAGAATGTGAGACCCTGGAACTGGGCCCGGTCCATTTTGACTGGCCCAATCCCAAACCTTGGCCTCACGTGCGTTGCACGTGAGGCAACGGGATGGAATTCCTTCCATCCCGAAGAAGAAGGAAGCCCTGTTTTTAGGGCTTCCTCTCCTTCTCCTTGAGGCCACCGAGGAGAGCCGCCACACCAAGAAGAGGGAGAAGGGGGGGATCCTTCTTCCTTGGGCTGCCGGCCGAGAGAGAGGGGGAGAGAGAGAGAGAGAGCCGAGCAGCCACAGCACGGACGATCCTTTCCTCCTCCGTTTGCCGCCGGAGAAGAAGAAAGCCGCCGGATCTTCGCCGGGGCTGAGGTAAGGTTCCTAACTTCATCTCTCTGTTAAACCATTTGAAAAAAGAAAGAAAGAAAGAAAGAAAGAAAGAAAGAAAGAAGAAGAGAGGGAAGAGGGGACTTACCCGTGTGCGGCCGCGAGCACCGCCGACGCTGCGGGTCCCCGCCGCGAGCTCTTCCTCTCTTGAGCTCTCTCTCTCCTCCATGGGAAGAAGAGAGGGTCAGTCGCCGCCCTTCCGAGCCTTCTCTTCTCCATGGGATGGAGAGAAGGCCGACCACCGCAAGTCGCGGGCACCGCCGACCGGCCGCAGGCGCCGCCGGCCTCTGGCCGCCACCTCTTCCGAGCCTCGGCATGGGGTCGCATCTTCCCCTCCATGGTCGCGGGAGAAGAGGGGAAGAGAAAAAGAAGAAGAAGAAAAAAAAGGAAGGAGAGGAAGCTTCGGGAGGAGAAGGAAAAAGAAAAGGAAAGGAAAGAAAAGAAAAGAGAAGGAAAAAAAAGAAAAGAAAAGAAAAGAAAGAAAAAGAAAAGAAAGAAAGAAAGAAAATAATAATAATAAAAATAATAATAAAATAAAAGGAGGAGGGTGGTTTATGGGTATGAACCCGAATCCGAACCCGAACCCGGGTTGCTAGACACTTCTGCAGGGTCGGCCCTGGAAGAATGTTAAAATTTAAGTTTTAGATATATTGGGATTAATTTTAAAAAAAAATATGATTTTTGGATATTAGGTTCTGCGAGGAATTTGTGAGATTAATTGGATTTGTTGTGGATCGCGTACAATGTAAGTAATGAACTGCCTTCTCTAGACTCTTCATTTATATAATATTATTTTTGCATCGAATAAATTGTTAATGAATTTATATGTGATTTATGAATTTTACGAGATGATGCTTTGAATGAAAAATGGATATGTGAATTGGAATAATATTTTTCGGACTATTGTTATATTACTGTTTTTGCATCGTATATGCATATTTAGATCGGATTATGATATATCTATTATGTTACAAAAGAATTTTGATGTGCATCAGATTTAGAACTCTCAGCCTGGCTATGTTCTGGACCCTGCCAATAGGGGGTTATGCATTGGCAATTCTGGCCCCACCACAGGGTATAAGTGTGGTATTCTGGCCCACTCCGTAGGATATAAGTGCGGTATTCTGGCCCACTCCGCAGGGTATAAGTGCAGTATTCTGGCCCACTCCGCAGGGTATAAGTGCGGTTCTGTTTCTGGCCTAGCCACAGGGTATAAGTGTGGTCGTAGCTAAAGGCTGATGAGATGAATATGATTTGTTTCGAATCAGATTTATGATTATGTATATAGATATTTGAAAAATACGAATTTTAATGAATTTGTACTTGAAAAGGAATTGATTATGTTATTATGTTGATTCATCGTAATTTGTATTTATATTTTATGTTATTATATGAATTGACTAGTTAAGGTGTTTATTACTTACTGGGCTGTCTAGCTCATTATATGATTTCTTGTTGTTTTACAGATTCTGAGAACTAACCTATCGGGGATTTAAAATGGGAGAGCGACTAGAAGAACTGAAGCACAAGTCATTCTAGATTAGGCTTTATTTAAATTGATGTTTTATCTTTATTGTTCCGCTGCGTATTTAGAACTGTGAGACTATATAATTTGGGTCAGTCAATGGAGTAAGATTGCATTTATTTCAGTTGAATTATTTTAGATATATATATAAAATTGAGATGTTTGGTTAAGATGCATTGCATGCTCGTGGGGAGAGTTTCCTACGGGTGTGCGGCAGTTGGCGCAGACCCTCGGCTCGCGATCTCGGGCCGGGGGCGTGACAGCTGAAATTAGAAATCCAGTTTTACCGAATGAAATCCGCACTCAACTAAAAAACTCGACCGTCTTTCTCCAAAATGAACAAACATAGCGAGTTCATTCAACGAAAACTGAATGTACATCCTGATCATGTCAATTCACCCCGTAAAACCCAAACACTGAGGGTAGGAGAATGTTTTCTCTTAGTAGGCAATCAACATGAGAAAGTAACTAGCTAACTGTAAAGCTTACTTTGGACATTTCAACACGACATTCTATACCAGATTTAGCAATAGACCTTGTAAATTTAGGAAGTGATGCAATAAAATAGATTTTGACAAGAATGAATATATAAACTGAAAGATTAGGAAATGAACGAGCAATTTCATTCCTATACGATCCAGCAGTAACCAGAAGAGGTCATAGCAATAACCAGCAAGGAAATCAAAGTCCAGAGTTGGACTTGACACAGAATGGCAAATATTGTTTTAGTCTGAAAATGAAAATAAAACAGTTTAAGTTCGAATAATTGACAAACCTGAAATTGTAATCTAAACACCGCATAATGTGATGTTTCTTGCAGCAGAAACATCTTACACACAAATTCAAAATTAAAATATGGATATAAGCTTCTCAATGCAGGTTAAATAAAGGAAACAGACTAGATATCAAAGGCCACTTGCTTAGAAAAACCTACTAACCCTGCAAGAAGCAGCAACAATAAACAAATACTGCTATAAATTCCTGAATATAACCCATCCTGAAAATTTAGCAATCTTGAATGTCAAGGACATACGGCAATTAATTAAGCCATAATTATACTGCTTCTTATTTTTCAAACCTTTCTAAATCTTTCATTTTTCAAAAAAAAGAATTAAAAAAAGAAAAGAAAGTAGATGTGCATAAATTACAATTATGACTAGATTGAAATCACAAAAGTGTCAACTTTTGAATTGCTGTCACCTTGGCTTCTCATGACCTTGGAAGGGACCTAAGATTTTTTCTCACAAGATCCGTGTTAGCATATGATTTACCTAAACTTTTTAAACTATTAACAATGTCAGCAAATCTAGTAAACATAGCAGTTATGGATTCATTTGGTTCCATTTTAAACAATTCATATTTATGTACTAGCATGTTTATTTTAGATTCTTTTACTTGATTGGTACCCTCATGGGTAACCTCAAGTCCATCCCATATTTCTTTGGCAAAAATACAAGTAAAAATTCTATTAAACTCATTTGGATCTAATGCACAATATAAAACATTCATTGCTTTGGCATTTAATTGTGCTAACTTCCTATCATTGTCATTCCAATCTCTCTCAGATTTGGGGATGATTTCATTATCTATTATGTGCTTGGGAATATGTGGTCCATTTATAATTATGCTCCAAATGTCATAGTCTTGTGCTTGAATGAAAATTCTCATTCTTGCTTTCCAATAGGTATAATTTGTTCCATTGAACAAAGAGAGCCTATTGGTGGATTGGCCTTCAGCTAGAGAAGATCCAAAGGAGGTTGCCATCTAATATTTTGCTCTTAACGGTTAGGTCAAATAAAGCTAGAGCACCTACTCTGATACCAGTTGTTAAGATCAAGCGCTACCATTACACCAAAATTCGCAGGTGTTAGTGAAGGCGCAACTATATTTCCTTAAACCGCACTAAAAGACAGCGCCACGAGTCAACTCCGACAGGCCTCGCCCACCTGGACTCCAACCAGGCCTCGCCATGGGCTCAATGACTCCCCACGCCCTTTTTACTTGGCAGAGTATGTCCCACCTACTAACCGGCGCATCCACGCTGGCAGGCGGCAAGACTGACTCGGCCTACCTAGCCTCCGCCAACAGATGTGCATAAATTACAATTATGGCTAGATTGAAATCACAAAAGTTTCAAATCTTTCTTCGCTCACAATAACTTTTAAACTTTCTAAAAGCCATTGTCAAAAAACTGAAAATATAAGATCAATACAAGATGGAAAAAATCGAGAAGCAACAAAAAAACTCACCTGTTAGCTAGAATAGCTAATATCTACCACCCTTTCTGCGAAGTACTTGTTTTCTAAATTATGTGCAAAAATGTTAAAATTTGCACATGCAACATATTCAATAAGTTTCATGGTATATCTAATACCTTGCCATGAATATAGAGCCATATAAAACAAGGTTTGCCTCATGGACGAGCTTTTAACAGGTAAAGAGCCATGTATAAAGATAGAGTCAGACTAAGGCCCTGTTTGGGGGAGCTTTTGGAGGGCCAGAAAGCACTTTCTGGCCCTCCATAAGTACTTTTAGATGAAAAACTGTGTTTGGTAAATTTTTCAAAAAGCTGATTCAGCTTTTGCGGGAAGCTGAAAACAGCTTTTGGGAGGAAGCTCCAATTTGGAGCTTTTGGGAGGAAGCTGTTTCAGCTTTTTCGGAAAACTGTATTTTTGACAAAAATGCCTATATTAAAATAACATAATTACATAGTTTGTCCCTTTATAAATCTAAAAATCTGCTGGAGCCAAGAACCCTAGCCGTCAGACTCCCTTCCATAAGAAAAGGTATTTTTCTTTTCAATTTTTGTATGCATCTCTTGAACCACATTTTGGAAGAAAAAAATTTTAATCCTTTTCCATACCTTCCAAAATCAATCTATTGTTTTTTTTTTATCATCAACCTCGCGGCCTACGCTGAGGTCCTCCTCGAGCGTGGACCACGAAGAAGAGCCCCTGGACCACGGAAAATTATTTTATACTAATAATTATAATATTTTATACCTTTATTTTTGTGTTATACTATAAATATAATATCATATTATATTATATCATAATACATTAATATGTTATGTTAAATAATTTAATATTATGTTATATTATGGAAAATTATTTTATACTAATAATTATAATATTTTATACCTTTATTTTTGTGTTATACTATAAATATAATATCATATTATATTATATCATAATACATTAATATGTTATGTTAAATAATTTAATATTATGTTATATTATGGGAAATTAATTTATACTAATAATTATAATATTTTATACCTTTATTTTTGTATTATACTATAAATATAATATCATATTATATTATATCATAATACATTAATATGTTATTTTAAATAATTTAATATTATATTATATTATGAAAAATTAATTTATAATAATAATTATAATATTTTATACCTTTATTATTGTATTATACTATAAATATTGTATTATATTACATTACATTATAATACATTAATATGTTATTTTAAATAATTTAATATTATGTTATATTATGAGAAATTAATTTATACTAATAATTATAATATTTTATACTTTTATTATTGTATTATACTATAAATATAATATATATTACATTATATCATAATACATTAATATGTTATGTTAAATAATTTAATATTATGTTATATTACCAAATATTAATTTACTCTAATAATTATATTACTATTATGCTATATCAACATAATATTATTTTATATTACAATAATATTATACTATATCGTATATTTATGTATTAATTTATGTTATGTTTTATTATGTTCTGTTGTATAATACTATGCAATGTCTTTTATGGTAATTTTGTCATACAAAAGTACTTTCTCAGTTTGTTTACCAAACACAAAACAAAGTAGCACAGCACTTTACGAATGTAGTTACCAAACAGCAAACGGCTTTTTATAACAGCTCTATTTCAGACAGCTCTACTTCCAACAGCTCTATTTCTAACAGCTCTACTGCCAACAGCTCCCCCAAACAGGGCCTAAGTGATCAACGGAAAGAAAGAAATAAACAACTGTAGTATGCTTGGTTATTTTCTTTGTTTTTTATTTTTTTTCCTTCTTTTTTTTCCTGAGAACTTGCATGGGAGGAAGCTTAGCACAAATCAGCCAAGTGCAGGATTCTGACCCACGTCACTTGTATTAAACACCCAGTGGCTTTAACAACTGAGGCCAGTTGGTATCCTCAAAATGTTCACAGTTTGAAACAATGTCTAGTGCCATTTGAATCATACTATCCTTACAATAAATTGTTCTGTATAGCAAAACTATAATTCAAAACTGGCTGAGCAGTTGCTTAGGTTCTACAGATATATGATATCTTCCCTTGTTAGGGGCATGCAAACCAAACAGAGTACTCTTAATATCTTCAACTAAAACAGTGGGAACAGAATATTTTCATTTCATTCGCCCTCCAGCAAGCTAAATCCAATCCATTTCCCTCATGGCGCCTCTGAAATTCAAGGATTTTGCTCTTCACTTGTTGTACAAAGCTCCTGGGAAGGATTGGCATCAGATCTAAGCTCGGAATCACTATCAGATGTTTCAGTAACCTTTTCTTCTTGCATCTCAGTATCAGTGTTTGGGGTATTTTCATCAGCCTCTGCATCAGTCATTTCTTCATCGCCATCACCTGCCACAGTTTCAACTCCATTTGGGACTGGATCAGTTTGACCGCAGGGCACCTCACTTGCCTTATCAGGTTCATCTGGTTTCTGGACCACTTCAGTGGGGTATGGGTCGGTGCACATGGTGAGGGTAGATGTCACCAGCAAATTCTGCATTAGAAAGAAGATGAGTACACACCAAATTTTTAATTAAAAAATTGAAGAAGATCACCTATAATGCAACATTAAACTACTCAGATAACAATATCACAAGCATTTTATTCAAATAAAAACAGATAATTTCTCATGCTCAAAGTGATTGAAAAAAATGAGGGTAGACTTTTTACCGTCTCAGGTGAAGGCAAAAAGGGTAAAACAACCAGGCCTTATGTTTCAGAAGGTAAACATGTGACATACTTGTAATATTGACACATCAAACATGCTGAGTATACAAAATTGAATTTCCATTTGCAAGTTTGGAATAGGGAGCGGGAGCGGGAGCCCTTATTAACTTCGAAAAAGAACAACGCCTGTCTTCGCATGTCATTCTCGACCTTATCAACTTCGAAAGAAATGATCTGGGAGCCCTGCTCTCCATCCAAATGTTGATTATGATCCACTGAACCAGCAAATTGGGGGAGAAAGCCTATCCCAAATCTATTTGCAGCTCATCTGCAAATACAGGGGAGGGGGGGGGCTTCGGTCTACGTTGCCACGATATTGTTCTATGGAAGCGGGCGAGCTGCTTTTTAGAAGTTCGGCCCGGTTTTCTATTTTTGACTAAAAAAGGGGGGGACGGATTGACCTTTCTGTTTTTTGGGCTATTTTATCCCTTCTTCCGGCGGCCCGGTGTACCTACTAAAGGTATTCAATACCCTACTCCTACTAAAGGAAAAGTTCGGAATCAAGAGAGAGAGAGAGAGCGCAGTCAGGAGTGGAGGAACAAGAAATTTTATTTCTCCACTCCTGACTGTGAATAACAATGCAGAAAAAGAAAGGTGGAGAAATAAAATTTCCTGTTCCTCCACTCCTGACTGCGCTCTCTCTCTCTTCCGCTCCCTAATTCCCTAATCCAATCAGAGCCAAGTTGGCATTGTTCAGTTCATAGCACTAAGCCCAAGGGGAGGCTATTGGTAGTACCTAGACCAGTTTGTACGCAACTATACCAGTGTGGGTTCATAGGCCAAGGGATAAGCACCGAGGTAATCCCTTGTTGAGCCAACCACACTAGTATAGGGAACTAGGCATAGCCAGAATGGCTAGCTAATCGCCTAGTAGTGCTATGCATGAAGGTATAATGTTCAGACTTTAGTCTCTTTATATTATGTTTTTTACATATGATTCATGGACTAAGGATACTACAACATGGTCTGAAAAGCCTGTCTTAGATTATTATTATGCTGTTTAAAACTGAAGTCATTAGGAAGACTGTTTGGTATACCCATCTTATATTCGGTTGAGCTAAAGTCATTGGGAAGACCGTGTTGCCCGTTTGCCTGTTGATGCCAGGATGGCGAGTAGGGTGTTAGGGTGTTTTGGTCGATTCTGAGATGGACTCATGATGAAAGCTCAATAAGAACAAGATTGAAGGGAAATTGAAAATGGTCGAATCTGAGATGGACTTGATGATTAAGTTTTAAATAGTATAAGAAATAATCAGATTGATAGGTCTAGACTGTTCCCGGGATGAGAATAGTGCTCTGAGTCTTAGAATCATAAGTAAATGATCATAACATGCATGGATTAAAATGCATAACATCATAAGGTCAAGCATAGACACTATCATTTAGCCGATTATGGAAAATACTTCCATAAGCCCAGGTTCCACTAATATTAAAAATTTTAATCATATTCAGAATAGAAAATATGAGTCTTCTACCAGGAGGAATATTAAGGAGAATTCCGAATACAGAATTCCAATCTAAAGAAAATAAAGAATTTAGAAGTTGGTACTTCAATAGTTTTAATGCAACTGAGTTAGAATATTATAAAACTCGGTATTATATAGAATTAGAAGCCAAACAAAACATCAAATACTTTGTTCCATGGTTTATTAAATTCCATAAAGAAGAACAAAAAGCAAAATTAATGCTAGAATATTTTCCAAAGGAAGAAGAAACAGAAGAAGTAGAAAATAATTCTATAAAGGGTTTTAAATTACAAAACTCTATAACTCTGAAACTATAGAAAGTTTTGGGATTAACCCAGATAAAAGATCAAGAAAAGAAGAATTAATTAAAGCAATTCTGAATAATAACTCAGAATCAGAAAATCTAAGAAATATTAACTTTGATGAATATTCAAACTTCAAAGGAATCAGATCAAGAAAAACTTGAGTCTAGATTAAATTTTGAATCTGAATTAGTCAAAATGGTTTAGAATTTTGAAAAAAACTCGGGGAATTCCAATCAACTATCAAAAATAAACGCTGATAGCATATTGGATATGAAGATAAAAGAATTAAATGTACTGACAAATAGTCAAGAAGAAAAGATAGAAAGTCAGGATCAAGTTTTTCAAATAGGAGAAAAACCTGTGTCAATAAATGAATTGAAACAGGAGATTAATCAGTTAAAAACAATAATAATTCTATTAAAATCAGAACACAAACAAATTCATTCTAAATTGATAGAAAATTCTAAACCAATAGAAAATAATCTACTTAGTTATATAAATATACTAAACCAAATAAGATATCAAAAATGGAATATAAAAATTAACATTGTTATAAAAGACAATTTAATAGATAGTGGTGCAGATTTAAATTGTAGCCAAGATGGAATAATCCCTACAAATTATTTTGAAAAAGCGGTGCAGGCATTAACTACAGCCGATGGAAATAAATTAGATATCAAATATAAGATATTAGAAGCATATGTTTGCAATATGGAGGTATGCATACAAACCTCATTTATATTAGTAAAAAATTTAAATCAATCTGTTATACTAGGAACACCTTTCCTAAATAAAATTATGCTTATAATAAAAATAAACAATAATAGAATTTATTCCATAAAACAAGGAAAAGAAATAATATTTTCTTTCATAACAAAACCACAAACAAAAGTTATCAATGAAATAATAAATATTCTTATTAAAAAGGAAAGACAATTAAATTTTCTTCAGAACGAAGTCAATATCTTTAGTATTGAAAAGAAATTGCAAGATCCTTATTTAATACAAAAAATTAGGGATCTAAAAAAATTTATTAAAGAAGTATGTAATGAATTACCTAATGCATTTTGGACAAGAAAAAAACATATTGTATCCTTGCCATATGAAGATTCCTTTAATGAAAGGAACATTCCAACAAAAGCCAGACCTACACAAATGAATCAAGAATATCTTAATTTATGCAAAAAAGAAATAGATACACTCCTAAATAGAGGACTAATTAGAAAGTCTCAATTTCTATGGAGTTGTACTGCATTTTATGCGAATAAAAATGCAAAAAAAGAAAGAGGAGTACCTAGATTAGTTATTAATTATAAACCCTTAAATAAGGTGTTAAAATGGATAAGATATCCATTACCCAATAAGAAAGACTTATTGAATAGGCTGAGTCAAGCACTAATATTTTCAAAATTTGATTTAAAATCAGGATATTGGCAGATTCAAATAGATAAAACTGACATATATAAAACAGCTTTTACAGTACCATTTAGACATTACGAATGGAATGTAATGCCCTTTGGATTAAAAAATGCTCCATCAGAATTTCAAAGTATAATGAATGAAATATTCAATCCATTTTCTCAATTTATTATTACATACATTGATGATGTATTAGTGTTCTCTGCATCCACAGAACAGCAAATCAAACATTTGAAAACTTTCAAAATGATAACCATAAAAAATGGTTAAGCAATATCTGCTAAGAAAATAAAGTTATTTCAGACCAAAATAAGATTTTTTAAGTCATTATATAAATCAAGAAAAAATAATTTCTTTAAAAAGAAGCATTGAATTTGCATCTAAATTTTCAGATGAGAATTTAGACACAAAGCAGCTTCAGAGATTTTTAGGAAGTCTTAATTATGTATCTGATTATTATAAAGATTTAGCCAAGGATACTGCAATCCTATATAAAAGGTTAAATAAAGAATCTGTACCTTGAAGTCAGCAGCATACTGACAAGGTAAGGCAAATTAAGTCAAAAGTAAAAAAATTATCTTGTTTATCTTTACCAAATTCTAATTGGTTTAAGATTGTAAAAACTGATGCATCAGACATTGGTTTTGAAGGAATCTTAAAATAATTAGACCCAAATCTCAATAAAGAGATATTGATAAGATTTGTCTCTGGGAAATGGAATCCTACCCAAAAAAATATTCAACAATAGAAAGGGAAATGTCTTCAATTGTTAAATGCATTTCTAAATTTCAAAGTGATCTGTTAAATCAATACTTTTTGTTGAGGGTAGACAACAGTACAGTTAAACAGATTATACAAAAAGATGTTAAGAATTTAGTATCCAAGCAATTTTTGATGAGGGTAGACAGCAGTACAGTTAAACAGATTATACAAAAAGATGTTAAGAATTTAATATCCAAGCAAATATTTGCTGGATGGGAGGCACAATTGTCTGTTTTTGATTTTGAAATAAAATATATTAAGTCTTGAAGAAAATTCTCTTCCTAATTTTCTAACCAGAGAATTTTTGCACCCACCCCTTCCTCCGATGCCGGCTATCGATCTGGAGATGCAGGAAATACAATTTTGAGTGCTGTCAGCTCATATAGATTTCCATCCACAGAGAAGATGCCGGCTATAAGGAACTTACAGTAATCGAGGCAGAAATTCTGCTCAATATGATAGGGGACGCAGTGCCAATGCACTACCCATGAGTTCAGAAAATATTGTCTCATTTGGGACACAGTGCCAATGCACTTTCCATTAGAATTCCATAATTGGTGGATTTGGCATCCTATCTCAAAAGAGACCAGAAGAAGGATGACCAATCACAGCAAATTGATATCGCAAAAAATTGCTTTGCAGCCAACTTCATCGTCCAGCGCTACGATGAAGGAAGTACTACAGAAAAATCTCCTAGACAGTACTTATTTGGAGAAGAAATCCGAACAAGTAATTATGTATCTAGATCATAATGATGATTTGAATGATCCATGGTTCATATGTCAAAAATATTTTAGCGAAATGGGTTATCCTTCATGTGAAGAAAAAAACAGAATAGTAATAGAGGCAATCTTACTCCATACTAATTCTGTTGAAATCAACCATAATTTTCATAACAATTCAATGAGAGGTGGCATCATCAATTTCAGCAGATATACTATTCATAGGGTAATCAGACCCAATGAATGGGGATTTGACCCAAATCAGAGCAAGCCATTTCAAAGAAACCAGTCTTGGTTTCTGTAGGTCAATACAAACGTGCTACAGAAACCTCTTCGAGGCTGGTTTCATAAATGGTGGACCTATTTTGGGCTAGATCTAAATTTTTGTCCAAAAAAATATTTGAATATTTTGAAGACTGGGTGGATAATCATCCCACCATCAACAAATTGACAGATAATAATATCTCTTCTAAGTTATGTCCCATGATGTTTATTATTAAAAACAGAACTCTATGGATATGAACATGGGTCCTATCTGCAGAACTTGAAGCCAGAAAAAATCTTCCCGTGCTTAAAAGAAAGTTTTTATATAAGTGGTGGCTGGGCATGCCCAGAGAAAAATATAATAATATAATCACCACTCTAAAAACTAATTTAATTTCTTATAAGAGCATGAATGAACATGCCATATCTCAGCAATCAGCTGATCTTAATGATAATTATTTTGTTAATCTAAAAAATAAGTTCTCCCGAAAGTATCCTTACTGCACCGAAGAAGAAATCATGGTCAAATGCTTTGACCACATGAAACAGCAATTTTACTGCACATTCGAGGCCAATCCAATTGCAAATGCCTCCATGAAATCTATTGAATCAAGGACTTCGTCTTCATCAACTCTAGAAGACCAGAACAAGTACAGATGTTTAGCAGGAGAATTTCAAGATTCCTATGTAGAAGATACAGTCCTTTCACACAGAGGACAGGACAAAAGCCATCTGGCAAAGGATTCTTGCCAGCAGACCTCGCAAGGAGCGGTCAAATCAAGACTAGAAGATAAAGGTAAAAAGCCTGCCAATTCAGACTGATCAGATTAGCATCAACAAACTAAGCCATGTGATCAGCCAAATCACTAGCTGAGTCACCAAACACGATCCAGAAGGAATCCACTTTTGGCAAGCTTCATCCAGAAGTAATCAGCTTTCGGCCACACTAGGTACCAATTATGGTCACATCAACTTTAATAAAGTTGCTTTATTCTACATTAGCCTTATGCCAACACACAGCTTCGGACGGAGGAAGACTCCCTCCAGCAAAGGAATCTACTTTTCATAAAGCTACTTTAATAAAGGAGCTTTATGTCGATGTCAGCTTTCTTCAGGTGGAAGAAATCACTCCAGCTAAAGAAAAAAGAATCAGCTTTTTGAAAAGTCACTTTTTGTAAAAGCAATATGCTTTACTTTATAAAAAGCAAATTGCTTTAAGTCTTTTCCTTTTTTTTAGTCTTGTCATTCGTTTACCTGTCAGCCATGAGCGGCAGAGCTAACTTTCGGACTCCAAGAATGCTTGGAAGCCAACTTTGTTTTTCTGCTATTTAAGGGGACAACCTCTCCCTTGTTGAGGCAGAACCTTCAGCCTTTGGAGAAATAAAATTTCTTGTTCCTCCACTCCTGATTGCGTTCTCTCCCACTCCCGCTCCTTAATTGGTATCAGAGCCAAGTTGGTTTCTAAGCATTCTTAGAGTCTGAAAATTAGCTCTGTCGCTCATGGCCGACAGATAAAAGAATGACAAGACTAAAAAAAAAGAAAAAGACTTAAAGCAATTTGTTTTTTATAAAGTAAAGCATCTTGCTTTTACAAAAATCAACTTTTCGAAAAGTTGATTCCTTTTTCTCTGGCTGGAGTGATTTCTTCCGCCTGAAAAAAAGCTAACATCAACATAAAGCTCCTTTATCAAAGTAGCTTTATGGAAAGTAGATTCCTTTGCTGTGCTGGCATAAGGATGGTGTAGACTAAAGCAACTTTATTAAAGTTGATGTGACCATAATTGGTGTGCCTATCGTGAAAGAAAGTTGATTCCTTCTGGATGAAGCTTGCGAATGTGGATTCCTTCTGCTAAAAGTGGATTCCTTCTGGATGATATTTGGTGACTCAGCTAGTGATTTGGCTGATCACATGGCTTGGTCTGCTGATATTAATCTGATCAGTCTGAATGGGCAACTTTGTCTATCCTCTAGTCTTGATTTGACTGCTCCTTTACAAGGTCTGCTAGCAAAAATTCTTTGCCAGATGGCTTCTGTCCTATACTCTGTGTGAAAGGACTGTGTATCTTCTGCATAGGGATCTTGAGATTTTTCTACTAAACATCTGTACTTGTTGTGGTCTTCTGGAGTTCATGAAGACGAAGTCCTTGATTCAGTAGATTTCATGGAGGCATTTGCAATTGGATTGGCCTCGAATGTGCAGTAAAATTGCTGCTTCATGTGGTCAAGGCATTTGACCATGATTTCTTCTTCGGTGCAGTGAGGATGCTTCCGGAAGAACTTATTTTTTAGATTAACAAAATAACTATCATTAAGATCAGCTGATTGCTGAGATATGGCATGTTCATTCATGCTCTTATAAGAAATTAAATTAGTTTTTATAGTGGTGATTATATCATTATATTTTTCTCTAGGCATGCGCCCAGCCACCACTTATATAAAAACTTTCTTTTAAGCACAGGAAGATTTTTTCTGGCTTCAAGTTCTGCGGATTTGACCCATTCCATATCCATGGAATTCTGTTTTCAATAATAAACATTATGAGACGTAAGTCAAAAGAGATATTATCATCCGTCAATTTATTGATGGTGGGATGATTATCCACCCAGTCTTCAATATATTCAAATATTTCTTTGAGCAAAAAACTTAAATCTGGCCCAAAGTAGGTCCACCATTTATGAAACCAGCCTGAAAGAGGCTTCTGTAGCACATCTGTATTAACCTGCAGAAACCAAGACTGTTTTCTCTTGAGATTCTCATAATAAAACATGTTAGTAAAACTTTGGACATAGTCCCAAACTCCCAGTAATTAGCTAGGACTATCTGCCCATTTACATGAAATGGCTTTCTCTAAATTTGGGTCAAGTCCCCATTCACTGGGTCTGATTACCCTATGAATAGTGCATCTGCTGAAATTGATGATGCCACTTCTCATTGAATTATTATGAAAATTATGATTGATTGCAACAGAATTAGTATGGAGTAAGATTGTCTCCATTACTATTCTGTTTTTTTCTTCACATAAAGGATATAACCCTTTTCGCCAAAATATTTTTGACATATGAACCATGGATCATTCAAGTCATCATTATAATCTAGGTACATACTTATCTATTCGGATTTCTTCTCCAAATAAGTACTGTCCAGAAGATTTTTCCGTAGTACTTAATCATAGGGCTGGACAATGAAATTGGTTGCAAAGCAATTCCTTGCGACAACATCAATTTGCTGTGATTGGTCATCCTTCTTCTAATCCCTTTTGAGATAGGATGCCAAAATCCACCATTTATGGAATTCTAATGGAAAGTGCATTGGCAACGCGTCCCTTGCTCAAATGAGATAGAACATTTTCTAAACTTATAGGAAGTGCATTGGCACTGCATCCCTTGCCATATCGAGCAGAATTTCTGCCTCAATTACTGTAACTTCCTCGTATAGGAATCATCCTTGCAAAAATTCTCTAGTTATAAAATCAAAAAAAAAAATTTCTTTAGACTTAATATATTGTATTCCAAAATCAAAAACAGATAATTGTGCCTGCCATCTAATAAATATTTGCTTAGATACTAAATTCTTAACATCCTTTTGTATAATCTGTTTAACTCCACTGCAGTCTATCCTCAACAAAAATTGTTGATTTAATAGATCACTTTGAAATTAAAAAATGCATTTAACAATTGAAGACATTTCCCTTTTTATTGTCGAATATTTTTTTTAGGTAGGATTCCATTTATCAGAAACAAATCTTACCAATATTTCTTTATTGAGATTTGGGTCTAATTGCCTTAAGATTCCTCCAAAACCAATGTCTGATACATCAGTTTCTATAATCTTAAACCAATTAGAATTTGGTAAAGATAAATAAGGTAAATTTTTATCTTTGACTTAATTTGCCTTATCTTGTCAGTATGCTGCTGACTCCAAAGTGCAGATTCTTTATTTAACCTTTTATACAAGATTGCAGTATCCTTGGCTAAATCTTTATAATAATCAGACACATAATTAAGACTTCCTAAAAATCTCTGAAGCTGCTTTGTCTAAGATCTCATCTGAAAACTTAGATGCAAATTCAATGCTTCTTTCTATGGGAATTATTTTTTCTTGATTTATATAATGATCCAAAAATTTTATTTTGGTCTGAAATAACTTTATTTTCTTAGCAAATATTGCTAAACCATTTTTTATGTTTATCATTTTGAAAGTTTTCAAATGTTTGATACGTTGTTCTATGGATGCAGAGAACACTAATACATCATCAATGTATGTAATAATAAATTAAAAAAGTGGATTGAATATTTCATTCATTATGCTTTGAAATTTTGATGGAGCATTTTTTAATCCAAAGGGCATTACGTTCCATTCGTAATGTCCAAATAATACTATAAAAGCTGTTTTATATCTGTCAGATTCATCTATTTGAATCTGCCAACATCCTAATTTTAAATCAAATTTTAAAAATATTAGTGCTTGACTCAGCCTATCCAATAAGTCTTTCTTATTGGGTAATGGATATCTTATATATTTTAACACCTTATTTAAAGGTTTATAATTAATAACTAATCTAGATACTCTATTTTTTCTGCATTTTTATTCACATAAAATGCAGTACAACTCCATGAGGATTGAGACTTTCTAATTAGTCCTCTATTTAGGAGTGTATCTATTTCTTTTTTGCATAAATCAAGATATTCTTAATTCATTTGAGTAGGTCTGGCTTTTGTTGGAATGTTCCTTTCATTAAAGGAATCTTCATATGGCAAGGATACAATATGTTTTTTCCTTTTCCAAAATGCATTAGGTAATTCATTACATCTTTTAATGAATTACTTTTCTAGATCCCTAATTTTTTTATTAAATAGGGATCTTGTAATTTCTTTTCAATACTAAAGATATTGACTTCGTTCTGAAGGAAATTTAATCGTCTTTCCTTTTTAATAAGAATATTTCTTATTTCAATGATAACTTTTGTTTGTGGTTTTGTTATGAAAGAAAATATTATTTGTTTTTCTTGTTTTATGAAATAAATTCCATTATTATCTATTTTTATCATAGGCATAATTTTATTTAGGAAAGGTGTTCCTAGTATAACAGATTGATTTAATTTTTTACTAATATAAATGAGGTCTGTATGCATACCTCCATATTGCAAACATATGCTTCTGATATCTTATATTTGATATCTAATTTATTTCCATCGGCTGCAGTTAATGTTGCACCGTATTTTCAAAATAATTTGTAGGGATTATTCCCTCTTGGAAACAATTTAAATCTGCACCATCTATTAGTGCAGTTATGTTTTCTAAAATTAAATTGTCTTTTATAACAATATTAATTCTTATATTCCATTTTTGATATCTTATTTGGTTTAGTATATTTATATAACCAAGTAGATTATTTTCTACTAGTTTAGAATTTTCTGTCAATTTAGAATGAATCTGTTTGTGTTCTGATTTTAACAGAATTATTTTTATTTTTAACTGATATATCTCCTGTTTCAATTCATTTATTGACACAGGTTTTTCTCCTATTTGAGAAACTTGATCCTGACTTTCTATCTTTCTTCTTGACTATTTGTCAGTACATTTAATTCTTTTATCTTCATATCCAATATGCTGTCAGTGTTTATTTCTGATAGTTGATTGGAATTCCCTGAGTTATTTTCAAAATTCTGAATCATTTTGACTAATTAGGATTCAAAATTTAATCTAGACTCAAGTTTTTCTTGATCTGATTCCTTTGAAGTTTGAATATTCATCAAAGTTAATATTTCTTAGATTTTCTGATTCTAAGTTATTATTCAGAATTACTTTAATTAATTCTTCTTTTCTTGATCTATTATCCGGATTAATCCCAAAACTTTCTATAGTTTCAGAGTAAGAGTTTTGTAATTTAAAACCCTTTATAGAATTATTTTCTACTTCTATTTCTTCTTCCTTTGGAAAAGATTCTAGCATTAATTTTGCTTTTTGTTCTTCTTTATGGAATTTAATAAACCAGGGAACAAAATATTCTATGTTCTGTTTGGCTTCTATTCCATATAATACTGAGTTTTATAATATTCTAACTCAGTTGCATTAAAACTATTGAAGTACCAACTTCTAAATTCTTTATTTTCTTTAGATTGGAATTCTGTATTCAGAATTCTCCGTAATATTCCTCCTTATTCTGAATATGATTAAAATTTTTAATATTAGTGGAACCTGGGCTTATGGAAGTATTCTCCATAATCGGCTAAATGATAGTATCTATGCATGACTTTATAATGTTATGGATTTTAATCCATTCATGTTATGATCATTTACTTATGATTCTAAGACTTAGAACACTATTTCCATCACGGGTACAGTCTAGACCTATCAATCTGATTATTTCTTATACTATTTAAAACTTAATCATCAAGTCCATCTCGGATTCGACCATTTCCAGTTTTCCTTCAATCTTGTTCTTATTGAGCTTTTATCATGAATCCATCTCGAAATCGACCAAAACACCCTAACACCCTACTCACCATCCCGGGATCAACGGGCAAACAGGCAACACGGTCTTCCCAATGACTTCAGCTCAAATGAACAAAAGATGGGTATACCAGACAGTCTTCCTAATGACTTCAGACAGGCTTTTCAGACCATGTTGTAGTATTCTTAGTCTATGAATCATATGTAAAAAACATAATATAAAGAGGCTAAAGTCTGAACATTATACCTTCATGCATAGCACTACCAGGTGATTAGCCAGCCATTCTGGCTATGCCCAGTTCCCTACACTAGTGTGGTTGGCTCAACAAGGGATTACCTCAGCGCTTATCCCTTGGCCTATGAACCCAGACTGGTATAGTTGCGTACAAACTGGCCTAGGGTACTACCAGTAGCCTCCCCTTGGGCTCAGCGCTATGAACTGAACAATGCCAACTTGGCTCTGATACCAACTAGGGAGTTGCATTACTCTAGATAAGAAGGTATCCTTATACCATCTAAAATGCGTTAAAGTTGGGCATTTTAGATTCATTAACAAAGATTTAGTTCAATCGATTACTGATATTTTATAACCTAACCAATTCTGTGCTATTGCAAGCACAGCGTATATAGTGCATCTTGTTCAGTAGTCTGTACTCTACTGCTTCCTAGTTGGGTTGGTTCAATTTTTATTTTTTGATGATTTAAAATTTCATTTCTTTGTTCATTAGTAAGATAATTTTGCCACCAGCCTCTTAGCTGTCCTGCAAATCCAGTTGTAATGAACTGAGCTATTTGATGGTTTGCATTACCAGTTTGATGACAAACAGTGGCATACATCATCATTCTATGTATGACATCTATTATTTGTTTGTCACTCATCCTATTTATGTTCCATTCATAGATGTGTCTTCTTGAATAGGAATTTTGAATAAAAGGTTCATTTTCTTCAATAAGATCTGCTGGTGTTGGCCTTTTATAATAATATCTTGGTTCATATTGAACTTGGTTTATTTTAATTCCTAATAATTCATTCAATTCTGAACAATTACCAGATTCAAATTGGTTTAATTCTAATTATTACTTGAGTATAATTTTTATTTTTTATCAGAATTAGTTAGGAACAAATTGGCTCCAAAACTAATATGTTCCCTTCGCATGAAGGATAACCCAAAGTGGTCAAACTTATTCTTGACCTATGAATTATGAATCATTCAGATTATTAACTTCATTATGAATCTAAAATGCCCAACCGCATTTTATATGGTATAAGGATACCTTCTTATCTAGAGTAATGCAACTCCCAGGATCCAACTCAGAAGGTTGGAAAAGTAAATTTGTAGAAGGTTCACCATACTTATTTGCAGTAGTAAAAACTAGCCTGTCCAGTTTATTTTAACTGTTCTCCAAATTTGAGTTTATCACTCACAGACGAAAATCTGTTAAATGCTTTAGAGCTTAAGATAGCTATACATGGCCATAATTGTATTCCTAGATCAGAAGTTATAGCTTTGAGTCATAGAATTTACTATAAAACTCTAACTATTTTAGCACCTAGAATTAAAGAGGTGAATATTATAAAAGCCCATGTGTTCCAAGTGGCAATTAATACAGCACATTTCCTGCACCATGCCAACTCAAGTGACATGAACGTAACTGCTATACCTAGGGTGCTAGTAAATTACAAATGCAATCAAATTTTCATAAGAAGAACACATGAGAAACTCTTATCTTCAAGCCAGTAAGTGTTCTTAAGAAACCAGACAAGAACTCTGCATCAAGAATATTTGAATCATAGTACATTCTATAATTTTATATAGCTGTAGCTCACTAAAATGCTTGCGAGAGAATACAAACGCGAAAACATCTTCTCATTTAACATTATTAGTAGTGCTAAGGAAGTGATTGTCAATAAACTTATATATATATATATATATATAGAGAGAGAGAGAGAGAGAGAGAGAGAGAGAATGGAGAGAAGACCCACACAAGGCAAGTTATCTAAGTCAAACACCTGGGGACGCACTGCCCAACACTCAAACTCATAACCACTCCAAAGCAGAGTGGTGACTCCTAGGAAATTGACCAATTGAAGACTATCCATAAACATTAAACTGCTTAATCTATTTCAGCTGGCACAAATTCGAAGAGTTACTGAAAAGTTCAGATTTAAATTAAAATTGATATGCAAAGAAGGGATAATGTATGTCAAAGTTATTATACAAATTAACAAATGTTTAGAAATTACAAGCAGCTAGATGTACCTGTAGAGTCTATAACGTACAAAATAAAAGACTTTTTCCAGAACTATTGTGCATGTATCAACCTGCCAAAAGAGCTTCTGCTAACTAACCTTTTCCAAGGCCAATGCAAGCTTCGAGAGATTTGTATATGTGCCTTTTGGGTTCACAAGAATCTGTTCCAAAAAAAACATTCAATTACGTAGGACCACAAATAACAAATGCTTGAAAAAATTGTTGCTGAGCACTTTGGGAGGATCGATTACTTAGGTATGTGAGTTATTGAGGAGAAAGTTAAAATCAGCTTAAAGAGCATTAAAATAAGAAATGTTGCTTGAAAAGCAGAAAGAATCATGATGGTCAGAAGTCAAATAACCTCACAGAGTCTTTGCAGCGTAAACGGAGGACCTTCCACAAAACATAATAGAGCTGCAAGCAAATGTTAAGAGCAGTGAACTCCCCTGTAGGTAGCTAATATTACAAGGTGAATGTAGATGACTGGAATATCAGAAAAAATACTATGATGCATCAAGATATATCAACAATTGGCAGTCAGCCAACATAGTGATTCATTATAATATTCAAACACAAGTTAAATAAGGGGTTTGATGAGGAAGAGAAGATTGTAAAGTATGCAAACTTCAGTATCTGATGGTATCCAGAAAATCTGTTATCTGCAGTTTTAGCATATATCTTAGATGATATAAAGTCTTATTATATTACTAAGGACATATATTCGAGGGGTATGATAGCCATTCCTATCACTATATCTCCAAGAAGGATAAGTATTCGATATGAGAGATCCTAGGTCTAATGATCTAATGAATTTAGCAGTGATGTGCTAAGGTTACATTTAAGACCTAGGCTAAGAGAATTACAAAGAGAAAGGGGCCCCTTGTTCTAATCAGCCAATACGGCTTTACTACAAGTTGCTCGTAATTGATTATATTCTACATCTCTGAATATAATGTAGAGCACAAAAAGAGATGGATCACATTTTTAATGTTATACCAAATTTCAGAAGCATAACAAAACATTAAATTGGAAATGTAATCCAGGAGGATGGGAGAAGCATGAAAGCATGTCACAAGATGAAGCAGAACAGATGCTATGCAATAACTGTCTACAAGCTTTTAACCTCTATCACAAAGTACACAACTTGTTAATAAAATCTAAAATTCAATCTCAAGCCTAAAATAGCTTCCACTAGTCAGTCTGACCTAAGAAGCTTCAAAAGAATAGAGTTGAATAGGTTTCAAAAGTATACCCTTAATGTATGATCAAGCAAATGAAACCATTTACCATCACTTATTCCACAGTAATGACTTTGAGAGTTTAAAATGTGAAGTCCCTTTGACTTCTCCCTTCCAATTACTGATGATGTCGAACCAACTAGAGATGGCCTACAAATGCATAGGTGGACCTAAAAAAGAGATTAGACAAGTGTTCAGGCCAAGAAATCACATCACCATCTTGTTACAGAAAACAGGACAATAAAGGTGACTTTTGGCGGTTGTGAGATTCAAGAAAGCACAAAAAATGTTTAGGCCTTTAGATGAGATACAACAAAGAACCAGTTTCTAAAGAGAACTTGTACTTGGAGGTGGTCCATAGTAGTCGTATAACTGAAATTCGGATCATATTTATATAGAAAACAAGAGCGAAGTAGGGTCTCTTTTCTTTTAGGGCAAAACAAAAGATTGAAGATAACCGAAGAGAGATCAAGAAGTGTGGGGAAAGAGAGAGAGAGAGAAGAAGGGTCATACGTAGCCTAAGGAAATCCTTTCTTCTTTCAAAACAAAAAATGTAAAATGATTTTTTGATCCAATTATAACAAAGCTTCCTATAGACTCTTCATGACATCTACAAATAACCATGGATCTTGAAAACAAGTAATCAATCTCCATATAGTCATCTAGGATCTCTCCTCAAAAAGTGAAATTCAAAATTCACACAATAAAAAAAAGGGGCATCCTAGCACACAAGGCTCCTGCCACTCTGAGGTATGGGGCAGCCTTACCCCCGCATGCAGAGAGGTTGTTTCCGTGTTTCAAACCTATGACACCTAGATTACAATGGAGAAACCCTCCCATTGCGCCAAGGATTGCCCGCTTCCAAATTCACATAATCTTGTAGAAAAATACCTAAAACAGCTAAAGTTTAACTTGTGACAATTTTATTACATCCAAAGCGACAACATCTGATGTAGGACTCTTTCATATCAATCCTACTTAAAACAAGAATATAAAACCTACTTTAAGAAAAATAAATAAATGTCTCGAAATATAATACATAGTGGATAAACTATTTTTTTTATTTGCTATTATTCACTTCCAATATGCAGATCTTGTCCCACATATCTTCTTTATAACATGGCATCCTCATGCCCAACCATTGGATCTTCAAGGTTTGATGACGGACCAACTTCAGATCTTCTCATTCTCACAAAATCAATTAATTTTTCTAGTGTCCTTTTATTTAGGACTATGAAGCATTTGATCACTTGATTGACGGCATGAATTCATGAAATTACAAAATCAATAAGGAACACAACGTCAAAGTGCTTTGATACAATTACAGCCCTTGATTGACAGTAATCCATGCCTTCAAGAAATAGAAACTACTCAAAAACTACATGTTCATGGCTTTCAATCTTCTCCGAATTCTATAAGTACACGGTGCATCTTCAATTGTAATCCCTTGATGTTAGTGATTGTCACTTCATATGATTTTTCATGAATAAATCTTTAGTTCCAACATTTTTCATGAGAAAATGAGTCTTCACCAAGGATTTAAAAACAGTGGGTAGGTACGGTACGGTCGGTATGGTACCATTCTGACATGAAATCAATCTAATACACAACCGAGAAAGGTACGAGTATTGAGACACCATAAGCATATGGAGTGGGACAAACTAGCTGTCGTGGCTAGTACAGGCAAGTACCAAGGCTAGTTCAACCGGTAACAAGCTTGTTCCGATTGAGAAATTTATTTTTAAGAAAAAGTGGCAAACATGCTGGTTTGCCTCTTTATGTCCCATGAGCCACTTGGGGCGGCTTTTTGGTGCAACATGAAGCATGCAAGACAAATCAATCGTTGAACCTAGACTTCAAGGTTAAATATACAAATTGAAGAAGCAAATAGGTTGAAGATTCTCACACTACGAGAAGTTTTTTAATAAATTTTATTAATATGCAAATTCAACCAAAACCTCCATACAATGCATAAGAAGCATACAAAGGATAAAACCCTATTTGGGCATTAAACCCAGCATAATCATACTAGAAATAAACTATCCAACTTAGAAATAAAAGAAAACATGCTAAAATTATTCAAAAATTGAAATATGGAAATGATGCAAAACCAAATGCTGATTATAATGGAAAATCAAAGGAATATTGAGTTGTTGAAGTTCCCGACTATGAATCCTTTGGGTCCTATAAATTGCAGGAAGCATGTCTTTAGGTGGTACAACAACTATGAGTGCCAAAAGCAAGAGCATATAATTGTTTAGCAAAGGGAAAAACTAAGAGACCTCATTCACATTTCCTGTGCATGGTAAAATGAAACTCAAAGGCTTATGGAGAAGAGTTCAGGAGAAAAATGCATCCTCATCGTTAGAAGTTTGATCGCCTCCTTTCACATTCATGTAAGAAAGAAGTTCACTTTTTCTTTCGATTCAATGTAGTGGTTCTTCTAAAAAGTTTCATTTTACAATGGGCAAGCGTTAAGAAAAGGGATGAACCCACTAAAATACAATTGTTCTTCTGGAAAGTTTGTTGGTTGATGCATTGATCAGTGAACAACAGGCTCACTCTTTCTTTTGATTTCATACTTAAATGTTTCCTATGCACCTTTCAATCATTTGTTTGCAATTAGTTGCCCTTAATAGTTTTTTTCTATATGAACTCATTAATACACTAGGTAGTTTGTTCTATATGCACTTAACAGTTTTTGTACTGCCATATCTCCTCATATTTAACATGATGAAAAGCACCTATCTTGAAACCAAACGGAATATAAATCAGATCAAGGAAAAAAAGAAAGAATAACAAAGCAAGAACCTAGATCTGATACCAAATTGATGTAGTACCAATTAGGATGGCCTACAAAGGCATAAGTGGCCATGAAAAGGATTAGACAAGGATTTAGGTCAAGAAATCACCTTGCAGTCCTCTTACATAAAACAAGGCAAAAAAGGTGCTTTGTGGTGATTATAAAATTCAATCATGCAAAACATAAGGTACTAGTCTGAAAAACAAGTTTCTGAAAAAATTTGTCCATTGGTGGTGATCCCTAGGAGTCCTATAACAGAAATTTGGATAACAGATTTGATATTTATATAGGAAACAAGAGTCAAGTAAGGTTTATAAGAGCAAAACATGAAAAATATTAGTAGAGATCGAAGTAATAGAACAAAAATCAAGAAGAGAGGGTGGGGGGACAGAGAGATAATAAGGACCAAACCTGGCTTAAAGAATAGTCATTTTTCTTTGAAACAAATTGCTTATAGAGAATTTTGATCTAGCCAAAATAGGCCTTCTATAAACTCTTCATGACTTCGTCCACAAGCATGCAATGACTCTTGAAAAACCAGTAATCAATCTCTATATGGATGCCCAACATCTTTCATAAGAATGGAAAATAAAATGGCCAAAACTCAAATTTAACAACATTATGACTTATCCATCTCAACCTATACCAAAAAGTAGGAAACCTTCACATCAATTCTAGTTCAAACAGGACTCTAAAACATACTTCAAAAATTACCTAAAAAAAGTTTCAGAAATACAATAAATATATGATTAACTAATTTTTAGATCTCCATCAAATAAGAGAATCAAAATCATTAAGGAATTATCCAGATGTAATTTGACTGGGAGCCTAGAAATTTCCAACAAACTGATTGTAAATTTAGAAGGAGAATATAACCCACAAAGGGTTCTGAGTCTAGCCACGGATAGCACTAGGCAGCATCCAACATTCCAATATAAACTCTGAGTTCTGCAAGCATCTCCATCTCATATTTATCTTATGAGAATCCCACTTAATACTTGCAAGAGAAGGTATATCGGTGTTTTAAAATGCGATTACATATGCAGGTTCAATCATGTTGCCTGTGCCGTTACTTTATGCAGTCATACCACATATGGATTGAAAAGGCAGCCTATTCAACATCATGAGGACATATAAGCAACCAGCTTAGGCTTAGCCTTGTGGGGCCAATTGTCGCCCACTCTCATATGGGTCCGTGTATATGAAGATTTAAGCTAATGGGTGAGTGGAATGTGGGTTTTGGGCAGGCTGGATGTGGATACTGAAAAGCTAATATTTAATTTTGTCATAAATATCACTATTATGTATTCACTAGGAAGCACTACTTGTTAGTTCTTATTATTGCAAATTTTGCTACAAAAGATTACTATCATTATTATTACTGAAAGTCTGAAACATATGTGCAGCCACATATGCAGCAGCATACCCCATTCGTTCTTTGGGGTCCCTTGACCATTTGCATACCAGCCACATTTTCAAACACCAAGTGAATGGTATCCTTCATCCTTGCTTTCCAGATCAGAAAAGGAAAGAAGAAAACAAGTATGCTCTCCCTTGTTTTTCACTTTTCCACATTCTATTGAAGCCCAAATTAACAAAAGGGAGAGAGTAGAAAATGATCCAGTCTTCCCATGGGTTTAGATAATTGCCATCTTTAAATAGAAAGACACCGTACTGGCAAAATATTTATTCTTTTAGGGAAGAGAAACAAGAGAATGCACAACTTCAATATTAGAAGTATACTTATCAAGTTATATTAAAACTAGAAAAACTCTATTCATAAACAAAATAAAGATAATTGATCACAACAATCCTCACTCCTCACAAGTCGGCCCACGCCAAAATTCTATTGTACATATATAGTTCCAGATTGGAGACTGATAAGAATTGGTGCCATGAGAGAATCACAGGGCTCAATGTGCTGATTCTAACTTTATTAGGTTTTAGTGCTGTTTGACCTACATTTCATTTCACTTGTTATCCTGTCTGTTTTGAGCAAAACTTTTCCTGTAGTTTTTTTTTATCTTTCCCTTCAAGGTTCCAGTACTTTTATTGCCTTTGTACAACTTGCTAAGCAAGCTTCCTCGCTGGTAATTTCACCAACTGATTTTGAATTCAGAAATCTCACAATTGCAAGAAGAAGATGAAAAGGACTCAAAATGCATAGCTTCATATGCCAAATGACTACAAGAAGGAGCGAAGAACTTAATCATGAGGAATAATAACAGATTTAAGACAACAATAATAAACAATCATCAAAAGTTGCATGGTTCCATTTAGTAGGCAATTCATTAAGCACGACTATTAAAGAAAAAGCTTATGAATGAAGAATAATGGCAAATTAAAGTTAAAGAAACAAAAAAAACCAAAAACAGTATACTCATAGTAAATCAGACACACAGGTCCACAAGGATGATCATATTTTCAAGATATTATTTGGAGGGTTGATATCATCTTAAAGTGGGTCTTTTAATCATTCCAAATTATTAAGCAAATCCATGCATATAAAAAACAAAACTTTAAAAGGTAGGCAAACATCAAACAAACAAGAAACTACATCCTTGCAATTTAGACTACTATCATGAATCTAAAAGAGTAAGACATTTAAATTTTCCAGCAAACGATTTTGATATGCCTTATTCAAGCATACTTGTCAAATTGAATGTTCCTCAAAAGAAATTCAAAGACAAGTACATTGATGAACTTGCTGTGGTTGCAAGCTCCCCCATCTTTCATCCCCTTTTCCCCTCTTTTCCTCCCTCACCACTTTTCTATGGTCTTCTTCCCTTCTAAAAGGCACTCACCTTAAAACTGTTTATTATCCATAGTATTTCTTAGTCAGGTGTTGCACACTGAATTAGGCATGGTAGAGGGGAGTAAGCAGTAAAGCTTCTTCCAAAGTGATCGTATCGCATTTAAAGACCAAACCACTATACAAAATGGAAGGAGAGCATGGCTGTATATGATGAAACCACTCACGTTTTTCAAGCCACCTATGCCCCTTCAACCATTTCTCTTTCTTCCCCTCATGATAGCAACACTTACTCTTCATTACACATTAGAGCCACAAGTATTAATGGGCTGATGAATTAACATGGATAATAATCATCTTAGATGTGTTGGGATATGAATATAGATTGGGTAGTATGGCTGTTTGCTAGTGTTTGAGAAAATTATCAGGAAAATGCATGTTTACATGGTTTCTATATTCCTTGATGCTTACTTATTGGTTGATCAAATGCTTCTATTTCTATTTTGCATGGAAGTCAACTGACCTGTACTTATTGCATGATGAAATTCCACATGAATTTTTGTCATATATTATTTTGAACTATTTGATTAGGCTGATTAGCATTGATCAAATGTACTGACTTGCAATGCATGAATGCAATCAATGCTATATAGGATGATAAAGTAACTTGATATACATAGAACTTCCATCTTATCTTTTGTTTAAGACTTAACATTTGGCATTATACAAGTTTAGATCTCTAGGTTAGGTATAACAGCCATAATTTAGATTTGTATAAGGTCTGCAAAACTAGTATCAGGAACCATACTGGCATGCTACAGGTTTGGCATGGTACGATAGGTACAGTATCATAGCATCCCGTACCAAGGCAGGCTCTCAACGCATTTTTCTCATGCCTAATCACAGTACCGCTAGAAACTAGGCAATACTGGATGGTTTCATTTGGATTGGACTGGAAAGGAGTGGTTCAGCTCATATACCAAACCAAAACCTAGTAACAATATTGGTACCTTACTGGTATGATATGGTACAGTTGATAAAATACGGTACGACAGACCTTGGCTTTGTAGGTTAGGTAGCACAATATGATTTGTAACTTGAAGTTCAACTTAGATTGAACAATATTTTCTTGATAACATAGGTGGTAGAAGTATGTGCCAACACCTTTTAGTACTCTCCATACATATTTAACTGCAACTTAGGCTTCTCAACCAAGAGTTCAATACATTGGGATGGATCCAGATAATCCTTGATATGACCATTCCCAAATGGATCTAAAATGTTTTTCATCAAACGAACTCAATCTAGCCATGCTAGCCAATAGCCTATGAATTATGTATGCATAAAAATTATAGCCTAAAAGAAAACCATGTCGAATTTGGGTCATGCTTGTCTTGGTCAGCACATAGCCTGATTGAGGCTTACAAGAGAAAGACGAGAAAAACTAGCAAAGAGCATATTTTCCTCCCTTTATCAATTCAATCTTTCCTTTGTCAAGTTAATAAAAGAAATTATTTGGTATATACCTAAAAGATGCTTTTTCAATTATGAACATAAGTTGTTGTAACTGTAAGTATATCGAAAGTCCAAAGAAAAACAAAAGGAAAGAGTTTCTATACAAAAGGCTAAGGAACAAAAGTAGCTTTAGCAGCTTGGAGTTAACTAATAATTTCTTGGACTATGATCAATCATGTGATCTCCAATATATTATGTTTGTAGTTATAATTGAGTAACTTTTATATTGCTTTATCTATGAATTTTTTTACATAACATTTCCAATAGTTTTTGTCTAGCACACTGAGATGCATATGCATTATAACTATTTTAATGAAAGATACAATACTACTGAGTATAGTTGCATAAGTTTTCTACATCATGACTGTTAACCTTGCTCTAAATTAGTAGACAAATGTTTCATGAAGAACTATATCAATACTTAAAAGTGCATGAAAGAATTCATTGAATTAAGGGAAAAGATAAAACAGAACTAAGTAGCTTAAAAGTGTATGATCAACAGCCAGAGTATCTATACCAACTATAAACTGGAGCCAACGTTGTGGTCTTCAGACGAATGCCCAGAACCCTATGCTTCAAAAGAATCTAGCTTGGTCTCATCAAATAGGCAAAACAGGTATCTGGAAGGTAACCATTTCAGAATTCTGTTTCGGTTTGGAAAGCTGAAAGAGCAAAAATTGTACATGGAACCATGGTTCACCGTACTGGCCCGAACCAGATGGTACGGGGTGTACCATACCTACGAGTACGATACCAGTTCGTACCATACTGTACCGATATCATGCTAGTATGGTACTAGTATGAGATCCGGTACCGAGAGAGCGAATATTGCATAGAACACTTTGTTTTGGATGAGAATTATAACCATAGTACGCCATACTGGCCCCATATCGGGCGGTACGGAACGTACCGTATCGTACCAGTTCGGTACTGGTACTCGATACGCCAAAAAAATTCCATACCCTACCATACCAATACTGTGCTAGTATGACATCGGTACGGGGTCCGATACCGAGACGGCGAATATTGATTCTAACCAGGCTCTATAAGGCCAAGTTTGAATAGAAGTGTGGTTATATAACTCATCTATAACTAAGCTAAATAATTGAACGAAATGTTTGTAGTTTGCTTTTATTTATAAACACTAGTATCCAGGCCTGACCAGTCAATATAGAAGACCAAAAAGGATGACTCATGAGCTGGTTGATTGATATACTGGATAAATTTAAAGTTCAAAAGCTTATCTTAACAAGTAAAAAAGTTGGAAAGCTTCTAGCCTTCAATTTTATATGAACATTTGATCAAAGCTTGAAATATTGAAAATATAGCTAAAAAACAAACATGCAAAAACTCAACCGCAGAAACTAACATCAAATAATCATTTGATATATGCAGATATTACAAAATGTCTAACATTGCAAGGTGCTTTCTTAGTAGAATGCCCAACCGCTATGCCCAATGGACTTAAAGAACAGAATGACAAGAATGGCAGTCCAATTTTCTCACACTGCAATGATACAGAAGACTCAATATGTCATCTGTTGCTTATTCCTTCCACTAGCAACTGTTTTACCCATTTAGAAACCAAAAAAAAAAGTCATACTTGACAGATCAATGGATTAAGGATGCATTTTCTCCAAATTACCTTCATCCAGCCGTTTTACTAACTCTGGATATGTTTCGCCTGATAAAGAACTCTGTTGTGACTCAACACCACGGACCATTTGGGCTTCAGGGTATTCTGCCAAAACCTTCATACAATTTATTTTTAAGGCAAGGATTAGAAACATCTAAATGGATATAGATCCTCTATTTAGAAGGAATAACTAAGTAGCAAATTAAAATCTAAAATTATCTTAGCATATTGTATCAACAGAAGTGAAACATCTAAGCATACCTCCCCATACCTGCTTTAGCTGAAATGATAGCAAGCTTTTCAGCATGTCCCAATCATGCCTGGATTGTAATTTGAAAAGCATAAGCAATGCCAAAATATGAGTCTATGCTTGACTTCATCTTTTACATTAAATGAGCACAAAACAAAGACTTAATTGAATGTAATAACTACTTATATGTGCTGCATTATATAAATTATCTGGTAGAGACTACTAAAATTATTTTCCCATGACTTAAAAAGTACTTATGTTTTAGCAGATCGTCAAATGGACAAAGCAATACATGGCAATCCCAACAAACAACTATATGGATATCAAAGTTGGAAAGAAAAAAAAAAGAGATTTTCAGAACGGTACATATTATTTGCCTACTAAGAGAACAATTGCAAAAGGAGATCATGGAGCACAACACATGGTGAAGGGAAGAATTTAGATGGCATAAAAGATAGATATAACCTAACCATCAAAGCCAGTGTAGGTAGCCGCAAACCAGTCTAGCAATGGAAATCTTATATTTTCAGTTAGGGCCTGTTTGGGAGAAATCCTGCTGGATCTTGCAAGATCCGGCACAATAGGCCAGAGGAAGGGAGAGAGTGTGAGAAGGGGAGGAAGAGCGCAGAGAGGCTGTGGTTCAGGCACCCTGGCACATACTTTCCCCCTCCCTCTCTACCCTGTTATTTCCTTCTCCACACTATCTTCTCACTGATCACACTGGATTAATCCTAACAGTCCCTTAGAGTCTGAAGCACGTACGCACAAACCCTAGAATGAAATAACAGGGAGATGAGTATACAACATTTTGCAACAACAATATCAAATACGTAGAAATTTGATGATTTCAGCATGATTTTTGAGTGGTTATTAAGCTTATATGTCCAACAGCATTATAAGATTCAATGACATACAAAATAGGTTAACCAAGGTTATACGAAAATTGAAATAATGAAACAAGCTGGTACACCATTAGAAAATAATAAAATGGCAACTAATTGTATGTGCACATCCTCTCACATATTTTTAGAATGACCAAAAACAGACAGTCGCATTGGAGGATGATAAAGTTGTTAAACAATGTACATAATAGAAAAATTTAGACAAAGCCTTTCTTACACATGCAGAAATGTAAAACTTTCATTGGACATGCAAAAACTTGCATACCAGAATTTTCCAGTTGCAGCAATGACCTGCATTATACTTCTGATTTCTTCAACACTGACATCACATTTTGGCTCGGCCTCCCTGTAAATTAATATATTGTGTATTTTAAAACAATGAATAGAAGAAAAGAACAGCAAGAAAAAGCAACTAAAAGGGATCATATCCAAGTGACCATTTTCCCAAGAATAAATAAAATAAAGATAAAAAAGGGTTGTAGAGGCCAAAATACATGCATGGTGGTTCACAAACAAATATTTGTTCATACTACCTGTATTAGCAAGATTATTCCCTAGAGCATTAGAAACCCCACAATATGGATAAACAGAATAGCCTCCTAGAAAAATGCACATAACAAGTGGATTACCTCACAACTCAAGCAAACACAATCCCTATTTCCTCCAAAAAGAAATGAACAAAGAAAGGAAGAAAAAAAGGATAAAGGAAATAGCACAAACACCTCTGTCCACATTTAACTAGGTTTACCATCCATTTCAATTATCAAATAAAAAAAAGGAATTCAACAATTTGTACCCTAGCCAAGTCCCTTCGTGCTACCTGAACACTTGGCATGGGTGGTGCATGTCTAGGTGTCACAAAGTGTCCGAGCACTCCAAATCTAAATAACTATTGCAGCTAGACTTTAATAAAATAAAACTACCTAATAATACAAATGCTTAGGATATAAGATGATGCCAACTTCTAGAACCTAGTCTACTAGTCATGAAATTTACATTGATGGAGAATACAAAAAAGGCATGACATGTCAGTAGAATGCAAATAAAGCTAATATAATCGAGTACTTGGAATATTCAAAAATTATAAATGTAATAATTTGCAATGAAGTGTATTCTGATGCTGTCAAGGTGCTGACTCTTCAAGGACATTGCCAAACACTCGATTTTTCGAGATGATCTGTCGTTTCTTGCAATATCTTTAGCAATGGCCAATACTAATTAAATTTTTAAGCTCAAAATCCTACCATAAATAGGATCCAAAGCGCATCATTAGAAAGATTGTGTTGATCAAATGTTGAATATGCTATTATTAAGAAATGTCTAATATATAAAAAATAAAAAGTAGATACCACAATTTGCTGTGTTCAAATTAATTTTCTTGATTCACAAGATCTTTTAGTTCATTCTCTTCATTAATCACTTTGTCCTCCTATAAGAGGAGAAGATCTAACTACTTTAACACAATTGGAAGATCAACGAATTCATAAGGGTTAAAATCTTAACATCAATAATGCCCCTTCGATACTACGGGAGGCTATCAAGGTGGTCCAGAACAATCAGTAGAAAGGTAACACCATCAAAATTCGAAAGTGATTCCCTCACTGTTTTTGTTCTTTCCTCGCTGCTTTTGCTCTTTTTTGAAGGGGCAAGTGCATTCCTTGAATGGTGAGGACGATCCTTGAAGACTGCAGAAGGATGTTAGGTGCTAACCAGGATACTGTCACACCCCATATATAAATCAAGAGGCTAATATGACAGCAGACTGGCTGGTGAACAGCAGAAGGGCTAGTGGATCAATGCTAGATTAGACTGGCCCATTGCCAAGTGACTTTGACATTTTTGAGTTTTGATGTATCTCAAGGTTTTACTGAAAGGGTAACCTGCTATGTTGTACTTGATATTCTTCATAAGAGAAATTGCCCCCGAAACACATACCAAAAACCTCAAAGAAGAATGAAGAACGAATACAGGAAGCCTCAAGAAGAAACAATGAAGCAATATATCACCTAACAATGCCAAAAGAAGCATCGTTTGTGTCAAACCATGAACCACCACTAATAAACTGTCCTCACTCCTCTTCTTTCCAGCTAGGTAATCAACCTATGTTTACAACCCTAGGTTCACACATTTATCGTTTTAACCCAGTAAATGAGAATGCACTCTACAGCATTAAGTCCCCCATCCATGAGACTTATAGACAGTAGTCACCAAATAAGTGGCTCCAAACAAAAAGAACATGTATGCTCCTTTCCACATCCCAAATCATTTAACCTGGTCGTAGGCACTATTCATGATGAGCGACAATCCGGATGAAAATCTCCGTGACTGAAATGAAGTCAAGAATGTCTGAAGAGTCTCCATGACTGAAATGAAGTCAAGAATGTCTGAAGAGTCTATTCACCAAATAAGTGGCTCCAAGCAAAAAGAACGTGTATGCTCTTTTCCACATCCCATATCTTTAAACCCAGTTGTAGTCATTATTCATTGATAATCAACAATCCAGATGAAAGTCTCCATGACAGAAATGAAGTCAAGAATGTCTGAAGAGTCTATTCCAACCACTGTTTGCAAAAATCATTTTGATAAAAATAAAGACTTTTCATGCAGGTGAGAAATAAGTGTTTCAGTTTGGCTCCTCAATGAGACATTTGAAAGTTGGTCTGCTTTATTTTCCCAAAAAGCTAATGGGCAAGCACTCCCCCCCTCACCGGGGCTAATCTCAAACAATAAAAGTTTGGTTAAGCATTCCTCCATCCATCACTTATTCCTCTCTCCTATCATTTCTTTTGGAGAAATTGTCCATATTCTCCCATAGCCCTCTTTATGCAAGGAAAAACCACTTTTTATGCACTGAAGCTATACCATTGCATTGTAAATGACAAATGGTCAAGGAGAAAAGACATTGTTTTTATTTTCTTTTATTTTCCCTATTTGCATGAGCCCTACATTAAGTGCACATTGGGCCATATAGGCCGGTAGAGGTGTAGCTTGGATTAGGCTCAATCCAAACAAGAAAAACCCAATCACTTGTTAGGGTAGGCTGGTTGAGGCTTTGTGAAAAAAAGGTTGAGGCTCAATCCAAACATTGAGCTCAGAAGTCTCATCTTAGTCTTATCCCGGACTCAGCACTGCACTATCCCAACCTACATCTAATATTCTCAAACTACCCTGAGAATGAATTTACAGCCACCCCAACCATGAACAAGGTGACAAGTCATGGGCTATTGCTTTAGCAAATAAATATGGAAAAACGCCTAGCTATATGCTCTCATGTATGGCAAATTGATGGGACAATAAAAAAGCATAAGGGTGTAATTATCTCAATTAGATTAATCAGGAAAATGTTATCAATTAATCATGCATGATTCATTTCAAACAATTTTCAACAGCAATAGATGTAATCATCAAGAAATTATCTAGCACACTCATTTTTTCTAGAAATTTTATTGAATATATGTCAGCAATAGCTTTTTTGCTCTTACTAGCATTGCTTCCAAATTTACTTACAAGTTGTCAACCAGAATGGTCTCTGGTTACTCCAAGAAGTTGGTACTTCAGGCCATTCGGTGACTTGTGAGTGGTTGGAAGTGGGTTCCCACTAGAAATGGGTTCTCCATAAATATGGTGAAGCGATTACAGCTTGAGAGGCACCACAGTCACTACAAAAAAGTGACCAGGGACTTGTATTGTTCAGTTTGATTTTTCAAACCCCTTCACACTTCCCTAATACCTCCGCCCTCCCAACAAGCTCATTCCCTCCTCCCTCGGCCTCTTGACAAGCTCACCCCCAAAAGAAACCTCTCCCCCTTCCCTAAGCCTTGCCACCCTAATCCTCCATGCTCAAATAATGCATCAATTCCTGCATAGCTTTGTCCTTCAGCATAGTCTTGAGGATTAATTGCTGCTCTTGCTTCTTTACTACCATTTGGTCCTCATTGCACCCTAAAGTACAATATGCTCTTGACTAGATTTTCCCCTAAAGTTGCTTCCTTTGTTCCAGCTTTTGATCTCAACAATGTCATTTTAGGGCTTTTGGTAAGAAATTGCTTCATCTGTTAGTTTTCTTTCTTCTCTTTGAATTATAGCTTAGGGATTTCTAACTTGCTTGTTTGTGGTCTTAATTTCTAGCCAGAAAGGCAACCCAGTGCACGAGGTTCCCAGCATTGCAGGTTTAGTGAGGGTCAGATATACGCAGCCTTACCCCCACATGTGGAGAGTTTATTTCCATATTTCGAACCCGTGACCTCCAGATCACAATGAAGCAACCTCGATGCCGCACCAATGCTCACCTTCTCTCAATTTCTAGCTAGAGTTTTTATATTGCCCCAGGTTTCACTTATAAAATTTTATGTTTTTTCTGATTTTTTCCTCAAAATGCTTAGATTTCTATTCTCAGCTATGTCCAAGTACAAGCCTCCCTGCCTCCTCACCCACAAAATCAACTTCTTAGCCATCAGAGGGAAAAAATTAAATTAAAATGTGCGTTTTGTGTCACTTCAATTGTTTCTTTATCAACTTTTGTGAGCTGTCCTGCTGAGCCATCTTTTCAAGACACTAGCTTTTCCTCCCATCATATTCAATGCACCCACATTATTCAACCCTTCATGTCTAAATTCCATAAAAAAGTACTGATATTTTTTTTAATGTTTTCTTTGCTTAATCCCATGAATAGTAGATTGTCTTGTGTGGTTAACATTATCATGATTTTTTACAACATGGTGACAGTCTTTTTTTGTGTTTTCTTCACAGATAAATGGCTTGGATGAGGACTCTACTTTGCGACATCAAATTTTTTAATTGATTTGGTTATTTTGCTTTGGCGATTGGTTGGGAATCCGGTTTTAGTCTCTATTGTCAGGTTACCCCCGCACGCGATGCGACGATCGCAGTGAAAAGACACGTGCGGGGTCGTTCATCTCATGAAAGTTCTAGGGAACGTAGATTTTAAAAAATTCTGAGTTCTCTAACTCAAAAAATTATGAAATCTAAGGAAAGATTAAAATTACTAACTTGATTAATTTTCAGATCTACTATTCAGAATTATAAAGATCATATCTTTACCTTTGAGCGGGTAGATCTTCACCGCTATCAGATGATCGATGATTTGGTTCGCTTGAAGCCGCACAAGCGTCCGACCTCTATAGGTATCCACACGAGGTAGATCGCTCCAAGAACCTTGATCTCACCGGGGTGCTAGCTCCCTTACAGAGATCCTCTTTTGATAGCTAATTTTCTCTCTCTTTCAATCAACTCCTTGATTGCTTTGAGAGGAAGGAAAAAGAAGGACGAAGAGGAAGAAGATGGCGCTGCTTCTCTTCCCTTTTTCTTGCTCATGCCAGGAAGGATAGGAGGAAGGGGGTGGGCGGCTGAATCAAGGCACATCCAATGCTTCTAAGCCCTAACACCATCCCTCCTTTTATAGGCATCTCATGCCTATCTAAACAAGGAATAATTTCAATGAAAAATCACTCCTTGATTCATCCCTCCAAATTCTACCACACACCTTACTTAATTCTTGTACACCTCTTACTTAATTCTTCCACGCCTCTTACTTAATTCTTCCACGCCTCTTACTTAAAAGGAATTGGAGAAAATCAAGGGCTCTCCTTGCGCCGTGTGGCAATCTAGGGGAAAGAGGAGAAAAAGGAGGGGCGGATGCCCCTCTCTTGTGGCTTGTGGAGTCAAACAAGGAAAGGAGGGGCGGACACCCCTCCTTTCTTTGGTGCGGATGAAAGACGAAAGGCGCACGCCCCTCCCTTATTTCTCCTTTCACATGCATGAAGGAACCCTTCCTTCCATGCTATGATTTCCTAATCTAATTAGAAAACATGTGATCCATCTTGTTTGATTTAATCCTAATCCAATTAGGACCCAATGTGTCCTCCAAATTGATTCATGATGTGAATCCTAATTCAATTAGGATCCAAATTGGACTTCATGAATTAAGTTCCTTATCTAATAAGAAGTTCTAATTGATTAAGCCCAATTGAATCAATCAAAATTGCAATCCAATTGCAAATTCTTCTTCTTTAACTCACTAACTTTTAGTGGGTTAAACCACTTATCAATCAAATTGACAATCAAGATCTATTGTGATTCTAAATCACAATCCAACCATCTGAATGATCAAAATCTCTAATGTATGTGACCCCATAGGTTCTATTTTATCTGGTAGTGAGATAGAGATCATAATATCATTGAAACTCCTTTCAATAGGTTGAAACACTTTCAACTCTTCTCTTCAAGGTTCACTGATCATCAAGTGAATGCCTTTTGAGTCCCACAATCCACTAGTGACACCGAACAACATATAGTGGCAACCCAGCAGAACGGAATGGATGAACCTCTAGATGCAATTAGCGTACGATACAGTACCTCTATCGTGGATTCCGACAAGACGGAGGTTATGGATAACTCCTCAAACTCCATCGTCTGTCATATGTTAAATTTATTTGACTCAAGTTCGAGATTGGAAAACTCTTTTTTCAAAACTGCCCTGGCTAAGGTCTTTCGAACTTAGTCTCATAAATCACATAAGATCACTCCTATTCTATCAAGATCGATAGATCCCATCTAGATGCAACCTTAATCTGACAGTAAACCTAATGTAGCCAATCTACACCACAAGGATCCTTAGGGCCCATGTTTATGTGCTCGTCAAACTACAGCAACCTTATTGTGATTAGTTGAGGCATCGCAAATCTAAGTACTAGTCATACAACTGCAGTATTAAGTAAGTCACTGACGAGTTGATAGACATCCAAGTGAATTCTTGCTTTGGTTACGCTCAGTACCCTTGTTCTCTAACAAGCACTTGCACAATCACTCCAGTGTCCCTACACTGTGGACTTAAGACTCGTCCATCAAGAAAAACGATCTGTGCACTAATCTCATCGGATCGATCATCGTCCTTCATAATGATCCATCAATCAGGAGCATTTCAGGAATTAACTACCTAATGGCACATGTCTTAAATTCTCAACTCTTGAGAATATGTGTTATCATCTTATTAATTCTTAAGACGATTCATGGACACATAATAACATGAATAAACAAAATGCCGAATTTTATTAATCAATAAAAAGATCAAGTACAAATTTTATGTTCCAGAAAAATTATAATGTGTCTGCCAAATTAGCTTCTAGGATATACTTCTAACATCTATCACATTGGGCTAGTGGTATTTTTCTTAGGAATATATTTAGATTATTTTAATTTTGTCGCGCCCTAAGCCCATCACCTGGATCGAACCCATCACTCGGGTCGATCACATGACATAGCCTAGCCTGGGTGATGGGTTCAGGGCGTGACATATTTCACCATAGTTTTTAGTTGCATGGTCTTTGATATCTAATATGGATTGTTTTGATCTATGATGCTCTTGTTTGTTAAAAATACTATTAAAAAGAAAAAGAGTTGGACTTAGGATCTTTCATGAATTAGATTTAGTTTCCTACCTCTTATTCCACATCCAGTCAAACAGGTAGACTGGTCAATGATTTTTGTTAATCTACTGGAGATGCTACATATAAGGTAGGAGAATTGCTTATTGCTTATCTGCCAGCATCGAAACTTTTGGATTCTACGCAACACTTATCATGAAGCTTAGTATGAAAAATAACGAAGTGATATTTATGTTCTTCAATGCTGCTTCTATAGTCAGTTTTCTTTTATATATATAATTCTCTTCTTTGAATGCATCTCAGGGCATGTTACATGGAAGATTTGATTGCTAAGGACTTGCAACTTATATCTGAATCAGGATGCATTCAATCCTCCTGTAGCATTAGGGCTTAACCTTCATTGGTCATGGTTTATTATGAACTTCGTAAGCACTTATGGGCTGCATTAGAACCTTTTTCAAGATCTGTATTCTGATACAATTCTTTTAAGGAGAGGGATTCTGATAAAATTATGCTAATAAGACTACTACTTATACTACAAGCACTATAAGGCCCTTGTTAACAAGAGATTTCAGACATAAACTACAAAATTTGTGGTGCCTTGAGTAAATTTGATCAAGTACTCTTCCACAAGTCCACAAACATTTGACCACAACCATCACCAACAAGCTTCATCCAACCATGTGAAGTGGCTTGATGAATTCATGTTTTCTATTAATTCCTATATTGTATTATATATTTTGCTGTTTCTTCCTTTTTCCTGCATTTTGCAGGCTTGTGCATCATGCTACCAATTGGTTGTATATTTGGGACTAATCTAGATTGTTGGTCTGCTCTAAAAAAGTAATCTAGATTGCTGGGATTAATTTAGATTGTTTCTATATTCCAAATGTGATTGGCAGAAACATTTCTTATTTCATACTTGAAATATGGATGTATGTTTTACAGGGATGGATCATTCAGAATGGGTTCAAGTTTAGCCAAGAGACACGAACGACCACGCAAAATTCTTACCGGCCGAATCCGACAAGCAGAATGATGCACGACATAGGGTGTAGACCTAGTCATTACCAAACCACAGACTGAACATACTGGCAAGCAAGTGTCCGCTTATCTCCCTCCATGAAAAGCAGTCTTCTCGAAAGAAAAGAACATTCATCGGATTCACTTCAAGTCCGAAGCCATGGGAAGATCTACCTCTCACCTAGCTGAACTGCCAGGTTCACAAGCTACCAACAACTTCTAGTTGAATTTTTTTCTTGTAGCCTCGTTACGCAACACGATCTCCTTGGTTCTGTTCTGATCAAGCGTCAGCCTTGATTTTATGGCTGGTTACATTATTGGGTGAACATACTCTGATTCATTTCAATCAAGTTGGGTGAACATCCATCTATCTATCCCTTCCCTCAAAATGATGTCGCCATAAAGGCTCACTTTTGGTTCATGTTACATTGTTGTCCAAGTTTGTGGTCTATTATAGCCCATACAATGTTTAGAGGTGTCCCATCATTTTTTATGTCGATTATCAGTTACCCTATGTATCCATACCTGTTGTGGGGGTTTTCATGTTGCATCTTATAATTGACACTACTTAGTTCCCTAGCCTGTTTATGTTAGCAACTCGAATGGCCCCTCGAGCAACTATTGCACTTACTAGGCTAGATCTTAGTAGCTTGAAGCAAGTGCAGGTTGTGCGGGTACATAGAAGCAGCAAGGTTAAAAAAGTTAGTAAATGGAAGCACCTAGGAAGCATCCATACAAAAATAATACATAATAACAAAAATATATGTAATATATTTTAAAAATACATGTAATATATATTTTTAAGAAGAAAAAAATTGATGTTGGTCATGGGATTTAAACCCATGCACTTGGGCCTTTTGATTTTTCTCTTAACCACTCAAACAAACTATGAAATCTGATTTGATGTAGTAATAAAATTAAATTGGTGCCTATAGTATATAAAACAATTCAATAGTTAAGCACGGACTCAAGCCATCCATTTATTTCTCAATTCGATGGTTCATGTTGCGATCCATGTGCTCTCATGGGATTGGGCCCCCTTAAACTAGTGCATTAAGGCCAAAACGAGATCCTCGCCACTATTCTCTTCACTTCCATGCGCTTGCTCCCTCTCTCTCCAGTGTCCCTTCTCTCTCCCCCTCTATATCGAGTGTCTCATTTCTCACTTTCTCTCTCTAGTGTCTCGCTCGCTCTCTCACTCTTGTAAAGGGAAGATGGTCTCTCGAGGTCGAAGAAGACAATGTCAAGGAGCAGCCCAATTAGTAATGAAAACCCGGTCTTCAAAATGAACCCCGAGGTGGAGGTCATCACGAGCTTCAACCGGATTATGATCTGTGATGATCTCATCCAAGGATCTAGGCCTATAGCTTCAAAAGCCCTCCCCCATCCCTATCTTCTCCCTCTCCAAGAAATCGTCCACCATTCATGCTCCCCTAGGTGATTTGTGAAGACCTCCTCCAAGCCTAAGTCTAGGTTAGCAATCTTGCCCGTCCCATTTTACGGTTTTGCTGGTGCAGCCGCAAACCAAAAATCTCAAAAATCCCTACAATCTCCCCTTACCATGTCTCTCTCTTCAAAGCCAAATTACAAGATTCAAGGAACCAACGTCTCCAAGCCGAATGCAATTGAAAAGTACAAGTATGCGGTTCTAAGGTAGATTTGAGGGATGGGACAAGCATTTCTTGGTGCTCAAGGCCAAATAAACAATTATGGCCAATGGATTTTGATGATGTGGCTCGAAGGTTCACCTGTCGGTGCATCTCTAGCTAGATCATATCATGAGCCCTTTTAGACTAAGCCATGTAGCACATGTATGTCCATAGCTCTATGCTTCCTGACATGCCTTATTTTATTTTAGATTTATGCCAATGAGGTTGTAATGTCCAATATCATGAAATGAGTTATATATTGCCATCAATGTATTTTTAGTCATGTTTGTTTAAGGTTTGAAATAACAGAAGTTCAAGATATTATGTTATTGATGGTGTAATGGAGGAGATGGCAACCGGATGGAACCTATAACATAAGTAGGTCCACAAGGATTAGTATCCATTTTTTCACTATTATTGCACATGGTTTGGGTGAGGACGAGAGTCATGTGCAATTGTAGATCTTGGAGGAACCCCGTCCTTCTTGGAGGCCCCATCTTTGGATCACCAGGTCCATAGACATAAGGCAGAATGTCCTCCTTGTGTTCTTTTTCTAAAATAAATAGTGAAAAGCAAGTGCAAAGTCCATCTTTATTCAGATAGTTTGTTTCTTCCCTTTACAACGTATATCCAAATGTCGAATACAAATTAATATATATATATATATATATATATATATATATATATAATATTAAGAACTTTTGCAGTGATGGGAGTGAAATAAGATAGAGGAATAGTCATTGTTGAAAGAATGAGAGGAGGAAAATAAGGGTGAAATTCTCATCCCAAAGTCTACAAGGAGCCAACGTCACCCATCGCCTATGAGGTGACTGGATTCAACTAGTTCCAAACCAATTGAACACTAGAATAGGCAGCAACTCGTTTTTTGCCACACTCAAATTGATGTGAACCAAAGAAGTTTACAAAATGACTTCAGCAGTCATGACTTCCAAACAAATCAAACATCTTTCATCAGAAGCGTCTTTTATATAAGTCACTTTGGTGAACCAACTTTTTTTCTACTTCAGCAGCTTACAACAAACCAAGGATTCCCAAAACATAAAGGATATATTTAAATTAATGGAGTTGATTACAATAACAGTTACTAGTAGCGATAGTAGCACACTACAAGGATCAATGGGTTCTAAGTGGCTCCTCAAAAAGCTTCAACAAACTATTTCATGTACAACTATTCATCAATCATGTGACTAACATCAATAGAATTTGTTGGTCCCCTACTCCCCTCTGTATGTTCACCTTTCTTTTTACAATAAGTACCCAAACACCTCCTTGGTTCAGATCTTGCACTCTTTATATAACAACAAAAAAAAAGAGCAATACAACAAGAAAAGTGAGAAAGTATTTATCAATTCACATAAAGGTGGTAAGAGCCTACCCTAGGTTGGGATTTATGGTCAAACTAGGTGAAGTATGTTTTAGTTTCAACTACTTTCAAGTAAGATTTTAAGTCCTAGCAGGACGGGGGGCATCCCAGCCATCCCATCCCATTCCTATGAAAAAATAGGACCGGGACAGAATCGGGACTCAGAAACCCATCCATGGGTGGAGAAAAGAAGAAAGGAAAGAAAGGAAGGAAAGAAAGCTGAAGAAAAGAAAAAAGTGAAAGGAAAGAAGAAGAAGAAGAGGAGGAGGAGGAAAGAAGGAAAGAAAGGGAGAAGAAAAAGAAAGAAAAAGAAAGGAAGGTAGAAAAGAAGGAAAAAAAGGAAGGAAAGAAAGCAAAAGTAGTAAGAAAGAAAGAAAGAAAGTGGGGCGAGAGATACAGGATATCCTACCAGGATGCATGACCGAGACTGCTACTAGGATGGGGTGGGATAGTGGGGCATCCCATTCTATGGAGAAACCAAAACACACCCGTCCCACGGGATTTAAAACCTTGGTTTCAAGTTTGCCTAACCAAATCGCACCGACTCTCTTATTCCAGCAAGATGCATGGCTTGAGCAATACTATTATTTGCATATCTATTTCATCTTTCAAAACTATAACCGACCTAAACAATTACTCTAGTTATAATGGACTACCATGAAGCTAGAAGTTTTTAAACATTTCTTTTTTTCCTTTTTGAACAATACGGTGTAATGTGCCACCACAAAGGGTTTTAGTGCTAGAGCTCTCCCAAGACCAAGCCCTTTGGAGGAGTGTCAAGCATTGTACCCAAGTCCTGTTGGCTAAACACTTCTTTTTCTGTTATATTATTGATCTATTACAGATTCAATGTAAGATTGTTTTTTAACCTGTTTGAACTACAGATCCTGCGTTTCTTAATCTATATGTATTTTTTTCTTAAGAATGGTGCAATTCAACCTTCTCCTGTTTTCAGAATTTGCAGTTTTGGCTTAGGATATAAATTTTTTCCTTATAAAATCAAACAAGTGTTTGGCTGAATGAAAAATATTAGCAGACTTTGATTGGATCCAATTACTTGCATGCAAGTGATAACAGAAATGGAATATGTGATTTACAATACGTTCAAAATTATAGATGCAATGAATATTACACTTACAACATTGCTACTTTAAAGCAAGGAATGCTGAACTGGCCCGTAAAGTACCATAGTTTCAGCAATAAAGCATAGTTTCAGCAAAATCCAGCACTTACTCATCATTTGCATGATGCGGGATCATATTCTCTGAGTGATGATCAACATCAGTAGAAGAAAATGTTGCTGACTGTGGACTCTCCATGATTGGGTTCTCCATTCAAGAATTAGTTATAGCTGCAGAAACAAAGAAAGATAAGAATTATAGCTAAACACAAAGAATATTTCCCAGTAAAGTACCACATGCTCACAAGTTCAAAACAAGCATGTCAATGTTTTTCCTTTTCTTAACATCATACAAATTATATTTCAAGTGCACAACTTGATATTGAACATAATCTTGGATTGAAACATTTTTCACAGCTATTTGTCTTCTTAAATTGCCAATGCCATGGCCACTACCTTCAAGGAGTAGGCTTTATACCTTGCATATTTCAAATAAAACAGAACCCTCCAGCAAATGTAGTAAAAATATTCTAAAATTAAAAAAGTCAAAAATCACTGACAGGTTTAAAATTGGTCAAATGTTTCTTTGAACTATTCCTGAAAAATAGGATAAGTGTAAAAATCTTTGACAAAGTATGAATTTTGTAAACTTTTCATAAGTTATCCATAAGTCATAACTTATTTATGAAATACTCATGGTTCATTGTTGTTGTTGCCGGTAGTGGTGGTCATGGTGTTACTAATTGCCATTTCCCCTCTTTGATACTTGTTTCCGAAATATAGAAATATTACAGCCATTTGGTATTTCTTTTGTTTTCTATCTTTGTTTTTAAAGATCCAAGAAGAAAAAAGAACTAGATTGAACAACATGTATAACGAAACACTTTTGTTGTTTTAAAATTTTTAGAGCATTTGGTAGCAAAGATTTATTGCTTTCAAAAAGAGTGAAAATGAAAGCAACCAATAGCAAAAGTTTCGTGCAAATGCTATCTTTGACGTCAACCTCCATGAGGTATGTCACTAATTTGCAGAGAAACAAAACATGAAAAGAAAATGATGCCAAACAGACCCCAAGTTTATTTTCTTTGTGGTTTTTAATTATCAAGATTATTTTCAAAGCTTTGCATTCCACCTAACCAATTAATTGGCAAATGCCATACGTGTGACTAAATGAACAAATCACACCAAATGTCAAGTTACCAATAACACCTATCACTCAATGTATTTGCATTTAGAATTATATACACCCAAAAACAATGGAAAGAGTTTAAACTCTGGTAAATAATAACTATTATGATCGCATGCTCTTCAGGTTGTTCTACATGTATTTGCAGAGTTCTGACTCATGATCTAATTCGTTCTTTCTTGTGTAAATCAAAGAAGGAAGATGACCTGTTTGCGAAGAATTAATCAATAAAATCAAGAGCTTATAACACAGTACCCAATGTCCTGACATAAACTCATAAAATGCTGGTATTCGACAGAAGCTCTTTATGATTCAATTTAAAAGGTATAGGTCTGAAACTGATAGAATCGTTCAGCAGCTAAACAGGATTCACGAATTGAAATAAAAAAAAAAAACTAAAACTAGGGTTTGCTACTACTGGAAAGAAATCCTTATTCTTGGGAAAAAAATCCTTGAGAGAAATCCTAATAAAAGAAGAAAACAGAACTCAGCTAGCATGAACACGAGCAGTAATAAGATAATATTGCTATATGCCAATCTCAGTTTAAATATAAACAAGTGAAATTTTAAAGAGAGCAGGAGGAAACAAGTACATGCCTTTTTGGACAAAATAAAAGTTTGAAAGTATAAAACTATTATAAATCAAATATTAATATTTGAACTAGAAATGCGCTGTAAGTAAATCTACCAATTTGAAGCGTAAATTATTTCCCAGCAATTCTTAGCATGAGCTTAGTTATGGTCTTCAGATCAAATATTTAAAAAAAAAAGAAAAGAAAAGATGACCCCAGTGTTATTATTTGAACTTAGCTGAAGAGTGCTTTTCTATGCCATAATCTTCTTCTAGATTGCTTAGAAGATAAATTCTAATGACTAGTCATCCTTCACAGAGTTTTTCACATTTAAAAAAATTAAATGCAAAAAAAATGGCTGGACTCTTGTGTACTCGTTGCTACTCATTTTTTCTATGCTCCTCTCAAATACCAGAGTTTTTCGCTTTTAAAAAAAATAAAGGATAAGAAAAAAGAGAGTTACACAGGAAAAAAATAAACATTCCGCATTCGCGATTCTTTTCAGCAAGAGTACTAGTGACAGTTAATCAGGAAATTGGAAGAGCTATAAGTAAATTTTAATAGGATTTGTCGTTCTGGGAAAAATTAATCATTCTCGGACCGGATCGCCGGAGGCTTGGAAGAGGGCGGGCAGAGAGAGAAGAGAGAGAGTACCTGGCTGGTATCCGAGAGGAGAAGGAGGACACGGAGGCTATGCTGGCAGGAGCCCTCTTCCACCGTCTCCAGCGTCGTCGGTGGCTGAGGAGGAGGGGCGGAGAACCACGGAGGAAGAGGACTCGAAGAGGGGATGGCAGAGCAATCGAGGGAGACTAGGGATTTCTAGGGTCCGGTTCGCTGGGTTTCCCGCCCGACCGCCCGGTCCAGTCCATTTCTGTAACTACGTTATAAACTTGTATTCTCTTGGAGCCATACCGTATTTTGTACATAAATTTGCATTCCGGTATAGAGTTGGGCATCGGGCCGTGCCGAGCCGGCCCGGCCCAGGCCCACCGGGCCCAAGGTCTAAACGGGCCGTGCCTGGCCCGGCCCGCTTATGAAGCGGGCCGTGCCGGCACGGCCCGTCTCGGGCGCAAAAGGAAGCTCGGCCCGGCCCCAGGCCCGTCTATTGGCGGGCCGGGCCGGGCACGGCACGTTACGGGCCGGGCACGGCACGTTACGGGCCGTGCCGGGCGGCCCGTAACGGGCGCAAACGGGCCGTGCCTGGCACGGCCCGTCTGGAGAGGGGGGAGGAAAATAGCCGTTTCCAACGGCTATTTTGGGAAAATGACATTTTTACCCCTCCCAACAGTCCAATAACGGCTGAATTGAGGGGTATTTTGGGGAAAAAAAAAATTTTGGGCTTCTATAAATAGCCCTTTCCTCCCTCATTCTCACCACACCAAACCAACTATTCTCTCCTTCTCTACTACTATTATTTCTCTCTTCTAAAGTGCTCTTCTAGCAATTTAATTTTTAGTTTGCATTTAGCAAGTGTTCAAGTGCTACACAAGAGGAGGTTCCTGTTGAGAAGAGAAGGTCACTCCTGTTGAGAGCACAAGAGGAAGCTCAGAATCTCGGCTCTGCCTCTGCCCTCCGACCCTCTACGCAATTCCTCCAATCCTCCTTGTGGTTAGTTTTTATTTTTTGAATTCATCAATTTAGATATGTCATCTTTTGAGGAAAGTCAGTTTGGCATTCCTCCTGTTTCTGAGGGAGAAGAAACTAATCCCCAACCCCATGTTCCTAGTTCCTCTAGAACTAGTGAACCGAGTGAAGATCAAACCTCTTCTCGTAAGAGGACTAGTGTTGTATGGAATGAATTTGATAGAGTTATGGTTGATGGAGTCTGGAAAGCTAAATGTAAAAAATGTGCCAAACTTTATAGTTGTAGTAGTGGGGGAACAGGGCATTTAAAAAGACATCAAGAGAGTCATAGGATGCATGATTCTCATGCTCAAACTCAAAGTACCCTTAATATACAAGGGGGATTACTTGTAGGTAATTTTGCATATAATCATGAAAATCAAAGAAAAGCACTTGTAAAATGGATAGTTAAGGATGAATTACCTTTTAGTTTATGTGAATCTTTTAATTTTGAAGAATATGTTCAATTAAACCTACAACCTGCTTACAAAAGAACTAGTAGGCGTATATTTAGAAGAGTAGCTATGACTAACTTTTTAGCAATGAAACAAAGTTTAATTGAAACACTTTCTACTTTAAATGTAAAAATTTCATTAACTTCTGATATTTGGTCAGCATCTGTAGGTAGTAATTGTTTTATTGCCATTACTGCTCATTATATTGATAATGATTGGCAATTAAATAAACGTATTCTTGCTTTTCGTGCTTTTGATTTTCCACATTCTGGGCAATAAATTTCAAATATCATTTATCAAACTGCATGTTCATATAATATTAATGATAAAACTATGTCTATTACTTTTGATAATGCATCTAATAATAATTCTGCTGTTGCATTATTAAAAGACTCATTGCATCCCATGTTAGATGGAAATTTATTGCATATTAGATGTGCATGTCATATCTTAAATCTTTCTGTTCAAGCTGGCATGGGTATGATTCAAGATGTGATTGGTAAAATTAGAAATGCAGTTTTTTTTATTCATGCTTCAAGATCAAGACTTCAAGAATTTAAGGAACTATGTATAAATCATGGTAAACGTTTTAAAAAATTTAAACTTGATGTAATTACTCGTTGGAACTCAACATATAGCATGATACATGATGCATACCCATATAAAAACTTATTAAGTGCATATATTAATGATCGTGGATTAGGCTTTACATTGACTGAAACTGATTGGAATAAAGAAAAAATTTTGGAAGATTTTTTGCTTAGTTTTTATAATGCTACCAATGTTCTTTCTGGTATTTATTATCCAACTTCATGTTCATTTTTACAACAAGCATATATAATTAGTCAAAAATTTTCAGAACATAGATATGATGATGTTTTAATGCCTATTATTGACCTAATGGAATCTAAATGGAATGAGTATTGGGACAAGATATGTCTTATGCATAACTTAGCTGCTGTATTTGATCCTAGAGTTAAATTAAATGGCGTGCTAATTTTACTTGATGCATACTGTGAAAATATGATTAAAAATCCTGAACCTGCTAAAAATGAGGTAAAACAACTTCTTTATGATATTTATGCTATATATGATGAAAAAATTCGTGGATCTAGAACACAAATACAAACCTCTATTTCTTCTTCTAGTAGTTCTCGTTCGTCATCTATTTTTTCATTCATTGCACAGAGAAGACACACACATGCTTCAAGTTTATCTTCATCTTCTTCATCTTTAAGTAGTGAACTAGAATTTTATTTACGAAATGATCTTCAGTCTGCATATGATGAAAATCAAATAGAGAATCTAGATGTATTATCTTGGTGGAAGAGTGTTAGAAATCAATATCCTGTTATGTCTGCAATTGCACGCGATATTTTAGCTGTGCCGATGTCCACGGTAGCATCGGAATCCGCTTTTAGTGCAGGTCGGCGTGTTCTTGACGAAAAGAGAAGTAGGATGACGGGCGAAACGGTGGAGATGCTTCTCTGCTTCAAAGATTGGTTGGATGCTGAGGCAAGACTTCAAGATAAAGGTGGACATAATACAACATCCTCTGATGATAATGATACAAACACTACTGAAGACTGAAGAGTGAATACTGATTCACTGAATCACTGATGATTAGTAAGATTTCTTAATTTTTTATAATTGTACATTTTTATTGTATTCTGGAGGTCAGACCAAGGTCCAAACCTCGGCCCTTTCTTATTGTATTCTGGAGGTCCGACCAAGGTCCAAACCTCCCTTCATGTACCATTTTGATTTAAATTAATAAACTGGTAGGGGTCTATGCCAAACCCCCCACCATTCCGGTGGCTTTATATTCATAAATCCTTAGTTTTCAATATTTATTAATTTATTAAAAGAATTTATGAAGCATTAATTTTTATCGGGCCGGGCCAGGCCCTTATGGGCCGTGCCGGGCTGGCCCGCGGGCCGTGCCGTGCTTGGCCCGCGGGCCTAGAGCGGGCCGTGCCGGCCCAGGCCCGAAGCGGGCCGTGCCGGGCCAGGCCCGAAGCGGGCCGTGCCGGGCTTGGCCCGCGGGCCAGTAACCTGTGACCCAGCACGGCCCCCTTAAATGGGCCGTGCCAGGCACGGCCCGGCACTGTAGCTATCGGGCCGTGCCAGGCACGGCCCGCTTCGTGCCGGGCCGTGGGCGGCCCGGCCCAGTGCCCAACTCTATTCCGGTAGGAAAGGAAGCAAAACTACTCGTCGTTGCGCGCTCCAATATCCCCGTACTTTCTTAGAAAAAAAAATCCCCGTACTTCATGGTCCGAAGAGGAAGTAGGGCTGGGTGTCCCTCAAGCGGAACTTGAGGCTGTTTGCTCGTGGCCAGGGATATAGGAGACTTTGGTTGGATAGTGATGCAGGGTTTGCACCCCGACACCAGCCCGCACACCGGCCGAGCAGAGAAAGTATCTGCATCCCTTCCAGAGGTATTGTCCACTCTAGGTCCCGGGGGCTCGCCCGATGAGTATCCCTGTGCCCGCACGGTTTTATCCCACAAAAGGGCCCTCTGGAGGAAAGGTTTGCACCTCCTCATTATAAGGCACAGACCTTTCCGCTGATTAGCCAATGTGGGACTAAACTGGAGCACCCATCCCACAACACAGCCCCCCAGCGGGAAGGTCTATGCGTGGGCGGGGCCCTCATTCTAGCGCCATCTGATGCGGGGTTTGCACCCCGGCACCAGCCCGCACACCGGCCGAGCAGGGAAAGCATCCGCGTCCCTTCCAGAGGTATTGTCCGCTCTGGGTCCTGGGGGCTCGCCCGATGATTATTCTCGTTCCAGGGGCTCGCCCGATGAGTATCCCCATACCCGCACGGTTTTGTCCCACAAAGGGCCCTCTGGAGGAAAAGTTTGCACCTCCTCATTATAAGGCACAGACCTTTCCGCTGATTAGCCGATGTGGGACTAAACTGGAGCACCCATCCCACAACACAGCCCCCCAGCGGAAAGGTTTGTGCGTGGGCGGGGCCCTCCTTCTAGCGCCATCTGATGCGGGGTTTGCACCCCGGCACCAGCCCGCACACCGGCCGAGCAGGGAAAGCATCCGCGTCCCTTCCAGAGGTATTGTCCGCTCTGAGTCCCGGGGGCTCGCCCGATGAGTATCCCTGTTCCGGGGGCTCGCCCGATGAGTATCCCCGTTTCGGGGGCTCGCCCGATGAGTATCCCCGTGCCCGCACGGTTTTGTCCCACAAAAGGGCCCTCTCGAGGAAAGGTTTGCACCTCCTCATTATAAGGCACAGACATTTCCGCTGATTAGCCGATGTGGGACTAAACTGGAGCACCCATCCCACACAGGGTTTGCACCCCGGCACCAGCCCGCACACCGGCCGAGCAGGGAAAGCATCCGCGTCCCTTCCAGAGGTATTGTCCGCTCTGGGTCCCGGGGGCTCGCCCAATGAGTATCCCCGTGCCCGCACGGTTTTGTCCCACAAAAGGGCCCTCTGAAGGAAAGGTTTGCACCTCCTCATTATAAGGCACAGACCTTTCCGCTGATGAGCCGATGTGGGACAAAACTGGAGCACCCATCCCACAACACAGCCCCCCCAGCGGGAAGGTCTGTGCGTGGGCGGGGCCCTTCCTCTAGCGCCAACTGTTGCTGGAATTTGGACCTGGGGGTGACCGCTCGGCTGAAAAGGAGGAGCTCCGGCGAGAGTTGGCGGGTGGCGGTCCGTCGGCGGACGACGTCCTCCTGGGGACCTGTAAAAAGCTAGTGGTCGGGTTTCCGGCGCCGACCCTCCGATGCTTAAGTTAGAGGGGGCTAATGTGTAGAAGGAGGGAGCAAATATGTCTCCTAAATTTCAGAGTCCAACCCCCTCTAAGGGAGGGGTTTTCCTTTTATAGAGGGATATAGGTGTACCTGCGATGTGACAGAGCGAATGGGTTGCCGTCATAATTGAGCATGTCGTCCGAATTAATGCACGATCGTGTGAATTATTGCACTGCCGTAGGAGATCAAGCCAGAGCCAGTAAGTCGTCGTGGCTAATCGGACGTAGCCGAGCAGGTCAGCTGTTTGCCGTGAAGGGTTTGAGATCCGTAGATAGCATGCATTAATTGTTGAGTGAGCCGGAGATCAGCAGAGGCCATGCGCATTAATTGTTGAGTGAGCCGGAGATCAGCAGAGGCCATGCGCATTAATTGTTGAGTGAGCCGGAGATCAGTAGAGGCCATGCATATTAATTGTTGACGGCGGTAGCAGGGCATGGTCCTTGGTTGAACTGCAGGAGGATGTGACCGCAGCAGGTGGGTGGTGCGGTCGGGAGGTCAGGCTCTCGAAGTCGAGGATGCCGAGGTCAAGTGTTCGGACGGGGTGTCTCGGAGTCGAGCGTCTAGTCGGACGTCGGGCCCGGTTGCATGCCTTAAAGTCGGGCGGGCGCCTCCAGGTCGGGCGCCTTCAGGTTGGGCGCCTCCAGGTCGGGCGCTTGGTCGGGCACCTCCAGGTCGGGCGCCTCCAGGCACGTGCTGGCCACACGCCCATATGTTTCGGAGCGACTCATCTTTCCCCAACACTATCCCCTGACTTCCGAGTTCAAGCCGCTCGCGAGCTCGGGCGCGGAAAGTAGCTGTTTTTTACCGTGTTGGTGTAGGCCAGGAGATTTTGAATTATTTCGGCGCTCCGCGTGCTTCAAGGCGTCCTTAATGGGAGGAGATGGGGCGACACCTTTTCGCTTTTCGAAGCGTCCTCGCGTCGTGAGCTCATGATGGGGCTCCACGATCCAATGGGACGCTTCCCTGATTCTGCATTCAAGACGTCGATCTAAATTGAATATGCCGCTTCAATCTTCAGGGCCGTCGCGTGGCACAATCTAGACGGAAGGCGGGATCCAGCCTCGCTGATCCGGGCCGTCGGAGAGGTATATATACACTCCCATTCTGGCCCTAAGGGCTCTTATTTGGCCGCCACCACGGTCGCTCCCCATTCTCTTCTTTTTTCCGCCCTTTTGTTCCTTCCGGCGGTATCCCGTGGCGATCATCGCGATCCTTCCTCTCCGACCCGTCGATATTTCCGGCGAAGACTTCAGTAGGTGCCCTTCCCTCCCCCTTGTCTGCTTGGCGGGTTTTTATTTTGGTTTCCCTTCTCTTCTTTTTTTTCTTATTATTTTCTTTCTGGGATGGATCGTGGCCCGGACGAAGTTGGGTCCGCCATGGGTAGTGAGGAGGTGGAGATGACCGTTGAGTAGTTTTTCCCTCAGCGTGGGTTCCATCTGAAACCCGCTGGGTTGGAGGATCGAGTAACGAGACCTCTCCCAGGTCGGATCGGAGTGTATCTAGAAACACTCTGGGCCGGCCTGTGGTTCCCCCTTCACGGGTTTGTGAACGAGCTCCTGGCGACTTATCAGCTCGTCCTAGCACAGCTCGCTCCGAACGCGTGGAGGACGATCGTCGGTTTTCTGTCCCTGTGCCTTACGCACGGGATACCGACTTCGGTCAACGTCTTCCGGTGGTGCTTCTTACTGAAGTCCAACCCGGGAGACGGAGAATGGCTTTATCTTGCCCTTCGGGGTGGTCAGTCACTCTTCCGGGGCGCTCCGACATCCATTCATGGGTGGAAGGAGAAATTTTTCTTTTTATCCTCCGAGCGGTCATGGGGGTTCGACCCCAGGTAGGGGCAGGTCCGGCTCGAGACCGCCAACAAACTCCCCAAACTGTCCGAGAACGAGCAGGGGATCCTCAACGCTCTTTGCGGCCTCGAGGAAAACATTCTTCTGAACGACCTCATAAGCGAGGACGCTTTAGTCAACGTCGGCTTGAGCTCAACGCGCCCTCAGGGTAAGGGTGGTTGTGGTTTTTTGTCTTGCTTGTTTTGCTCTTTCTTTGTCTCTTCTTCCCTGACATTCAAACTTTTTCCTTTTTTGTCCTTTCAGACGTCCCGAAGATGGTGACTAAGAGCGCGGCTCTCTATGCTCGGTTTCGGAAGAGGGCAGCCGAGATTGGTGGGGCCCCACCCGAGCCCAAGAAGAGGGCCAGATCTTCGGCGGGCGCAGCTGCCGAGGCGACTGCCCCCAAGGCCGGGTCCTCCAGGCCTGCTCAGAAGGAGGTCCCAAGCACCGACCGCGGGGGCTCGAGTTCTGCGGGGGCTTCCGCGACGCCGACCTGCCCGGCTCCTATTTCGCAGCGCCCTGGTCGGCAGCCCGTCCAACTGCGATGCTCGATCTCCAAGCCGGGGAGCAGCCAGGGGGCTCCGAGGTCGTCCTCGCCAGGCCCAGCGAGGCTTAGTCTCCCGGGACCCTCGGGGGGTGAGGCCCGACAAGAGAGGAGGCCCTACTGCCCTGAGTGGGTGGTTTTTGAGAGCGACTCGGCCCTCAACGACGCCGAAGTAACGCACCAGGTTTTCCAAGTCGCGCTGCTCCCGGTCGACCAGGCGAGCTTCGGTCCATGAGCTACAATAGTTTCCTGGACAGGACTTATCGCTCCGCCATCCGGGTAAGTTTGCCTTTAACTTTTGTATTCAGTTTTTGGCCTTAGCTTACTCTCCCATTTGCTCTGTTTACAACATCTCCATGAGGTCGACATGCTGATCTCCATAGCAACAGACTACCGGGACCGGGCCCGAAGGTGTCTGCGGGGACAGGAGGAGGCCGAGAGGAAGCTCGGTGAGGTCGAGGTCTTGAGGAAGGAGCTCCTCACGAGGCTAGAAGCCGGCGAAGACGAGCTCTGGTCGCTTACTGCGCAGCTCGAGGAGGAGGCTCGTCTAGCCGAGGCCCGCTCCGCGCTCGTCATCCACCAGCACGAGGCGAGAGCCGCTCAACTCAAGGTTGAGCAGCTTGAGGCTCGGTGTCCGATTCCTGTCTACCTAAAAATATGCTAGACAGATCGTTGTTAGAACCGACGAACAAAAGTTAATTTAAATTTTACTCTTACCTTTCCTACTCGAAGAATAGCGTTTGTAAGAGGTCGATCCACAGGGAGGCGATTGGAGTTGCATAAAAATCAGAACGTTCACTCGGATTTGAAATCGATTTTTGAATGATTAAAGAAAAACATTATTTTGAGGATGTTGATGGATTCTCTAGTCTACCGGAGAATGTTTTTTAATTGAAATTAACTAAAAGATAGGTATTTAAATTCGGAAAATATTTATATATTTAACTAATCAAAGAAAAGCTTTAGCATAAATTAAAATGGATGAAAACAAGAAGATTGAAGTGAACACAATTTGCATGAAGGAAGATTTAATGTATTGCATAAAAAGAACAATTAAAAGATTTCATAAAAAGAAAACAGAAATTAACTTGAATCTAGAACAGGGATTGCATGAAAGAAAATTGATGGATTTCATAAAAAAAAAAAACTGATTACAAATAAAAATGGAGATTAGAGGCCTAATACTCCTTCTACTTTGCAAATAAAATAAAGAAAATAAAACAAAAACAAATCCCTTCTCTCTCTCTCCCACGGTGGAAAATACTAATTCCCTCTTTTTTTTTTCTTTCTTCTTCCCAAAAGAAACAGAGTACTCCCACTCCCCTGTTTCTTCTTCTCTCCCTGGACCCGCCGGCCACCACCAAGCCGAGGACTCCCCCCTTCTCCTTCCCTCTTCCTCTCCTTAAATAGGTCGCCCACCCCCTGATGGACAGCGACGAATCCCTTGATGGAGGGGTAACGGATGCTTGATCGATGGGGATCCGATTGCTTGGGGGCTGGGATTTGGAAACGGAAGGAGGAGCCGATCTCGGATGAGCCGCTGGGTGCTTGGATCACGGTGCTTGCGGAGGCTTGAAGCGTGGGATGCATCACCGGCTTCAAAGGAGGCGGACTCGGGAGCTTGATCTGTGGGATTGCTTGGATGTGGAGGCTTGATCCGTGGAAGATGAGTACAGACGGGAACTTGGGCTGCTGGCAGTGACGTGGAGGTGGAGGCTACCGTGGGATCGTCCGGCTTGGATCACGGGAGAGGGGCTGGCCACGGAACCGTTGCTGGATGAGCTGGGAGGTTTGCTGATTTGGGAAGGAGCTGGGACACGGACGTGGGACGATGGAGGAGGCTGGAGCGCTGGGATGTGGTTGGCACGGTGGCTGGCACGGATGCGGGACCGCCGAGATCACGGAAGAGCTGGGAGCGTGAAGGTCGGGAGGAGCCATTCATGGAAGAGCTGGAATTTGGGGGAGGTGGATCTGTGGATGATGGGAATCCGGAATGGCTTGAGAAGCGGACGGGCTGGAATCCGAAATAGGTGAGGATGCTGCGTCGGATGGAAAGAGTCGGATCACGGGCGTGAATCTGACGGTTGGCTGGATCGGGCGTGGTGGGGTGAGATGCTCGCTTGATTATTTTGGAAGAGGGGCTGAAGCCGGAGGAGCCGATCTGGATCATTGGATGTGGATACGGAGATGCTCGTGATGTTGTGATGTATCGCGGGATGAAGTCAGGATGTGCAGGCCCTGGAAGATGCTGGCTTGACTTGAGCTCGGGCTGCCGGGCATTGGGCTCAAACCTAATGTTAATTGGTTTCTTGGATTACTGCACTCAAACACAAATACAATATTAATTAGTTAATTTTATTATTAATTATTAATTATAATGCTAATTAAAATAGTCTGACCATTGTACTTTTGTGCTCTCATCACACCCCCCAACCAGCTTATTGCTAGTCTCTAGCAATTTAGTGCAGAAATGAGAGTGCAAAAGTATTAATTATTATATATATACATGAACTAAGATAAATACTCACTTTCGTAGAGCATTACGATTGCACTTAGCATGTGCAACAAGCCTTTAAACCCCTAGGTTACCCTAGTGGACGAGTGTTGTCTCGTGAGGGTTTGCAGTGAAGTTACCCACAAACTTCATCAGTTAGGGATTTCCAATTTTTAACTCGAAATTTGAATAGGTATTACTGTATGAAACTAGAATTGCAAGGACAATAAAGACTTGTTGTTATCATATTTAAACAGACTCTAACTCAAGTTTCATTACACCCAATCTATCTGCTAACAAGTCAAGAATGTAGTGAGGTGTAAGATAGTATCATATAAATGAGTGGCTTTTACTTACTTCCAACATGATTACTCCATTTTTCAAGACTTTCTAGAGTTAAATGGTAATGAACACCCCGGATTTATTTATTCTCTTTTTTTTTCAGACTAAATGCTAAGAAGAATGACTTGTGCAATATCTAGCCTTATTAAGCTTTCTAGCAACCCATATAGCGAGTGTTAGGCCAATGACTCCCGATCCAGATGGCTTAGGGCACTAGGTGTAGAGACACCCTAACAGGCTTAATAACTCAAGTTAACTAGGCTTCAAGGCCAAATTAGTCACTGAGAGTTTAATCTCAATCATCCTCACCTTTTTACGCGAACACTCGCTGCTTGCCAGGCAAGAGGCCCGGTTACTCAGTGAGAAGACTTAAAATAAACTCATTATTTTTATTTTATTTTATCTTTTTTTTTTTTTTTTTGGTGTTCATCACACATATAACTTTAAATTATCCTGAAGATTAAAAGTATTCATATTAGTTGCAAGTATACATACCCCACTATTCATATGTTTACGTGTAGGTGCTAAATCATCTTGTATCATGTTAGCAGAAGATAGGTGGGATGAAAACTCAAGCTAGAACTGCTATCATATTCCTTAACTCAAAGCTATTGTCAAAGCAATTCCTAGTCTGTACAGCCAAAAAGATTAGAGTTTGAGTTAAAAATTTGAACTCCATTTTTTTTTAATTTTAATTTTAATTTTAATTTTATTTTATTTTATTTTATTTTATTTTTATTTTTTTTTTTGCATAAAAAATCAAAAATATTCTCACCCCCATACCTAAATCTAACATTGTCCTCAATGTTAAAGAAAATTTAAAGCAGTAATAGGACAGAGGAGAAGTTACCTGATATGGATGGGTAAAGTGACAATTAGGGCCAAAAACACCCAAACCTGCATGTTAGTAATTTTTTTTTAAAAAAAAAAATTATTTTTTTTATTATTATTTTTTATTTATTTTTTTTAATAATATTTATATGTTGGGTTGCCTCCCAAGAGCGCTAAGTTTTATGTCTTCAGCCAGACAAAATGTAAATCTCCCCTTTTTTTTTTCAACCATTATCTAAGAATGGTTTTGGAAGAGTCCAAGGAAGAACAGTTGGCTGGTGACGATCTATGCTTATAAGGGGAACAGAACTAGGAGGTGCATGCTCGACCACTTCCTCGGAATGGGCAAGGTAAGCCTCTAAAGGGTCCTTATTATAGGTTTGTAAGAAAGTCTCCTGAACCAGACTTTCAATCATGTCAACTTCATTGATTTCTTTGTCGTCTGGTGGTTGTTTACTTATGTTGAAGACATTAAGCTCGACTTTCATGTTGCCAAAAGATAACTTCAGCATCCCATTTCGACAGTTGATCACAGCATTTGCTGTGGCTAAGAAAGGTCTACCTAAAATTATAGGTGTGTGACTGTCTGGATGTATTGCAGGTTCAGTCTCAAGGATAACGAAGTCCACAGGATAGTAAAACTCATTTACTTTCACTATTACATCCTCTACAATCCCTTTGGGGTACTTCACTGTCCTATCTGCTAAGGAAAGGGTAATATTTGTAGGCTTTAATTCCCCCAAACCTAATTTTTGGTACACATAGTAGGAAAGTAGGTTTACACTGGCTCCTAAATCTAATAGAGCTCTTTGGATGATCGTCTCTCCTATTTTTATTTCAATAGTTGGGCAACCAGGGTCTTTGAATTTCGGGGCAATCTGTTGTTGAACGAGAGATGAGGCTTGTGCAGCCATAACAGCTTGCCTAGGAATACTTGTTTTTCTTTTGACCGTGGTGAGGTCTTTCAAGAATTTTGTATAGGAGGGAATTTGTCTTATGGCATCGAGAAAAGGTATATTTATTTGAACAGTTTTAAAGACTTCCATGATTTCATCAAAGTTAGATTGTTTCTTGGAGTCCTGAAGTCTACTGGGAAAGGAAACCTTGGGTTTGTATGTTTCTATGGGTTCTTCCCTTTTTTCCGGTTTGTCCTGTTCTTGACCCCTCTTCTGAATAGGGTTCTTATCGAATTCAGTTTTATTTTCTTTTTTATTTTCAGGAAGTTGGACTTTATTGTCCACTTGCTTGCCAGACCTTAAAGTGGTAATTTCCTGGACTTCATAGGTCGGATTTCCATTAGAATTGATTTGATACTGACCTATCTGACCTTGATTTTGTTGTCTACTAGGGTTAGGCACTGGTTGACTAGGTAGTTCACCTTTCTTCCTATCCCCTAGAGAGTTAGCTATTTGGCTCAGACTAACCTCAAGTTTTGCAATTGCTTGCGCATGGAATTGGTTAGTCTGGGCTTGGGCTGTATTGGTCTGTTGTTGTTGCTTGATAAAATCTTGTTGTTGTTTCATCATATTAGCCATCATGGTTTCTAATTGTGAAGGTTGCTGTGGGATAGGGGCATTATAAGGCGGTACAGATGGAACCAAAGGTTGGTTCATTTGTGGTGGACCTATCCTGGGGAAGTTGTTCTGAAAACCTGGTGGACCACCTTGATGCTGAATAGGTTCATTTTGCTTGTATGAGAAATTTGGGTGGAACCTATTATCAGGGTGGTAAACTGGGCTGAACGAGTTGGGAGTGAGCTTCTTAAAGGCACTATATGAATTTAGAGCATTTGCTTGCTCGGCCTTTATGTTAGGCAGACTAAGGCAGCACTCCACTAGATGCTCAAGACTGTTACACAAAACACACAAACTATATGACTCGTGATCCACTTTCATAACGGGATTTGACTCTTTGTATGAACTCGAACTAGTGGAAACAGTGAAAGCATCAAACTTTTTACTCAAGTTGTTCATTCCAGCCACCAGATTGGACATGACATTTTTGAGTTCTGGGTCTGCTTTCATTTCATAATTACCTGGTTTTCTAGACCCAAACTCATCTCTAATTACTTCCTCACCATAGCTACTCCAATTTTGGGCATTTTCAGCTAAGTCAACAAGAAATTCATAGGCTTGATCCGGGGTTTGGTTCATGAACCTACCCTTGTGCATGGACTCAATCATGTTTCTATGTGCTGGAGGTAGTCCTTTATAAAAGAAGTGGACCAGATCAGCCTTATCAAGCCCATGGTGTGAGCATTTGACCAACAAGTCATGGAATCTTTCCCAAAGTTGGGAAAATTCCTCCTCAGATTTTTCTCTAAAAGTTCTTATGGCATCCTTAATTTTTTCAGTCTTTACCATAGGATAGAACTTAGCCATGAACTTCTTAGATAGTTGTTCCCATGATGTGATGGAATTTGAAGCAAGGGAATACAACCATGCAGCAGCACGATCCTCTAAAGTCATGGGAAATAACCTTAATTTAATACCCTCTTCATCTAAGTTTTGATTTCTAAACGTTTGACAGATTGTCAAAAATTTGTTTAGATGAATGTAGGGTTGTTCACTCTCGAACCCATGAAACTTGGGTAACATGTTTATTGTTGCAGCCCGAATCTCGAATTGGGCTGCATTATTAATTGGTAATAATACTATGCAAGTAGGGGGACTAGCGGATGCGGGTGCAAACAATTCATTTAGGGTTCTAATATGTTCACCCATTGTAGAGATCGACGGTTGGTTTACAGTTCGCAGGTTGTGATGAAAAGTTCTTTCAATCTCAGGATCAAATGGGGTTAACTTATCCCTTAATGACCTTCTACCATACATACATTTTCCACAACTTAATTAGATTCGACTCCTACAATGAACGAAATCCTAAAAGAAGAGAAGGGCTAGACACAGATGACCACAACCAACACCACACAACAATTTGACCCTATTAGTCTTAGAACTAAGTGAGGTTTAGTAGCTTCTTAAATCTAGTTGCACAGAGATGTATCAGGTTAAAAAGTTCCTGAAATTTTTTCCTAGATTAGACAGCTCCTAATCTACCTTTCAGATTAAGCTTGAGCTTACCAGTTAAGCAATCCAGTAATCAGTGACCAGGAAAGTCCCAGGGTGTGTGGTAGTGCCAGAAGGGATACACCGATACCACAATACCCGTAACAGTTCTCACTGTTGTAAAACTTTCCTAGACATCACCAATTACTAAATTCTCACTGGAGTGGCTTTCAGCCGCTTCTTTCCAAGAGCCTAATTGAGCTCGAAAACCCTAAGGCCAACGTCTAATTTGATTTTAATTTAATTTGGCTTAGGATAAGTATGCAAGGTGGTGATTTTTGGGCTAAGGACAGGTAATGACTTCCCGACCTTATCTTTTTAATGGGTTTTGCCCTTAATTACTTTATGCAAATGCTTAACACTAAATGCAGCAAATAATCAATATTTTTTTTTTAAAGTTTATGCAATGTCATTAGGTTGTATTGATTAAATGAGCAATCAATAAATTTTTTTTTTATTTTTTTTTATAATTTTTTTATTTTTATTTTTTTTTATTTTTTTTATAGCAATAACTTGAATGTAAACTAAACACAATTCTTATGCGTCAGTCAATCTCCGAATGCCCGTTGAATAAGCTCTGGAGATTACCCCGTGAGGAGTCCCAATAGAGGTATGATAACCTCGGGGGATTGCACCCTATCAATTACTAGCAAAAATAATAAATTTTTTTTATTTTTTTTATTTAATTAAATTTTTTTCTTTTTAAACTTCAAATTTCGAATCTCAGAATTCAAATTTTGAATTTTTAAAATTTTTTGAATTTTTGAAATTTTTTTTTTATTTTAATTTTTTTTTAAAATTTTAAATTTCGAATTTCAAATTTCAGAATTTAATAACTACGAAATTATTAACTAGAAATTATCAAAATAAGAAAAATTAATAAAAATAAAAATAAAAACTTACTACCGGAGTACGTTCACTCCGGGCATCCAAAGTTTGATTTGATCTTCGCGATCGTTCTTGCTTCTCGATTTGCCTCCCCGGCAACGGCGCCAAAATTTTGTTGTGTCCGATTCCTGTCTACCTAAAAATATGCTAGACAGATCGTTGTTAGAACCGACGAACAAAAGTTAATTTAAATTTTACTCTTACCTTTCCTACTCGAAGAATAGCGGTTGTAAGAGGTCGATCCACAGGGAGGCGATTGGAGTTGCATAAAAATCAGAACGTTCACTCGGATTTGAAATCGATTTTTGAATGATTAAAGAAAAACATTATTTTGAGGATGTTGATGGATTCTCTAGTCTACTGGAGAATATTTTTTAATTGAAATTAACTAAAAGATAGGTATTTAAATTCGAAAAGCATTTATATATTTAACTAATCAAAGAAAAGCTTTAGCATAAATTAAAATGGATGAAAACAAGAAGATTGAAGTGAACACAATTTGCATGAAGGAAGATTTAATGTATTGCATAAAAAGAACAATTAAAAGATTTCATAAAAAGAAAACAGAAATTAACTTGAATCTAGAACAGGGATTGCATGAAAGAAAATTGATGGATTTCATAAAAAGAAAAACTGATTACAAATAAAAATGGAGATTAGAGGCCTAATACTCCTTCTACTTTGCAAATAAAATAAAGAAAATAAAACAAAAACAAATCCCTTCTCTCTCTCTCCCACGGTGGAAAATACTAATTCCCTCTTTTTTTTTTCTTTCTTCTTCCCAAAAGAAACAGAGTACTCCCACTCCCCTGTTTCTTCTTCTCTCCCTGGACCCGCCGGCCACCACCAAGCCGAGGACTCCCCCCTTCTCCTTCCCTCTTCCTCTCCTTAAATAGGTCGCCCACCCCCTGATGGACAGCGACGAATCCCTTGATGGAGGGGTAACGGATGCTTGATCGATGGGGATCCGATTGCTTGGGGGCTGGGATTTGGAAACGGAAGGAGGAGCCGATCTCGGATGAGCCGCTGGGTGCTTGGATCACGGTGCTTGCGGAGGCTTGAAGCGTGGGATGCATCACCGGCTTCAAAGGAGGCGGATTCGGGAGCTTGATCTGTGGGATTGCTTGGATGTGGAGGCTTGATCCGTGGAAGATGAGTACAGACGGGAACTTGGGCTGCTGGCAGTGACGTGGAGGTGGAGGCTACCGTGGGATCGTCCGGCTTGGATCACGGGAGAGGGGCTGGCCACGGAACCGTTGCTGGATGAGCTGGGAGGTTTGCTGATTTGGGAAGGAGCTGGGACACGGACGTGGGACGATGGAGGAGGCTGGAGCGCTGGGATGTGGTTGGCACGGTGGCTGGCACGGATGCGGGACCGCCGAGATCACGGAAGAGCTGGGAGCGTGAAGGTCGGGAGGAGCCATTCATGGAAGAGCTGGAATTTGGGGGAGGTGGATCTGTGGATGATGGGAATCCGGAATGGCTTGAGAAGCGGACGGGCTGGAATCCGAAATAGGTGAGGATGCTGCGTCGGATGGAAAGAGTCGGATCACGGGCGTGAATCTGACGGTTGGCTGGATCGGGCGTGGTGGGGTGAGATGCTCGCTTGATTATTTTGGAAGAGGGGCTGAAGCCGGAGGAGCCGATCTGGATCATTGGATGTGGATACGGAGATGCTCGTGATGTTGTGATGTATCGCGGGATGAAGTCAGGATGTGCAGGCCCTGGAAGATGCTGGCTTGACTTGAGCTCGGGCTGCCGGGCATTGGGCTCAAACCTAATGTTAATTGGTTTCTTGGATTACTGCACTCAAACACAAATACAATATTAATTAGTTAATTTTATTATTAATTATTAATTATAATGCTAATTAAAATAGTCTGACCATTGTACTTTTGTGCTCTCATCACTCGGAAAAAGAGGGCCCAGGAGTGAGCTGAACATGCGGTGCAACTCTTCCGGGAGTCGGAAGAGTTCCGCGAGCTGCTGGAAGACGAGGCCATGGATGGACTTATCCGCAGCTTTGATGACTTCCGAAATCAGCTGAAGCGGTTCTGCTCCGAGTTCGATCTCAACCTGCTCCAGCCTGGAGCGGGGATCGAGGAGGACGAAGATGGGCCCGAAGGCCCGGCTGGGGCTGAGGTTCAAGCGGCTGAGGAGGCCGCTCGGGAGGCTTCCGCCGAGGGAGCTCCTGAAGGAGCTCCTGATGCTGCCCCTGAAGCTGCCGGCGACGTCTCGGCCGAGGCCTCCATGATTGTGGCTGGGTTGGCGGAAGGACCTGGGGAGGTTTCGACAGAGAGTGCCGAGGTGGCCGTTGTGGACGACCTCGGAGCTGCGCCCGCCCCTTAGGGTTTTGTTTATTCTTTTGGTCTTTTCTTTTTGTTCTTTTTTGTAAGCAAGGTCGGCCCCGAAATTGTATGGCCGAACCTTGGTTTTGTACTTAACCTTCGGGCTTCTATCAATAAAGAATTTCCTTTTCCTAAATTTGCGTTTGTCTTTTTCTACCTTTGCATAGTAGATAAAATTTTGATTGTTTAAACTAAAATTCCCTCCAGCGAATTCCTCCAAGTCTTCATGCTCGGCTAAGTTCATAGACTTAGGGTCCGTAGACTTAGGTCCCGATTATGTTCGCTAAATTGTTAAGCTTAGATCCGATAGGGAAGGTCCCGAGCTCAGACTTTAGGAAAATTCACCAAGTCTTTGAGCTCGGACTCAAATCTCGCCAAGCCCTTGAGCTCGGCTCCTAAATTGCCGAAACGCTGAGCTCGGACCTAGGACCTCGAAGGGGTTTCGTCAGGTCTTTAGGTCCATCTTCCGGAAGATTTGGCCAGGTTTTCAAGCTCGGCGCTTCGGGTATAGGCTTACAAAAACTTTAGGGTCGATTCCCGAGGAGATCGTAGACCAAAGTCAAGCTATCGTTGGGGTTTTCGTGGCTGTTGGTCTCGAACTTGGTCGGAATATTAATAAGTAGAATCAAAACTTACAGTGAGTGATTCGGCACTTCTGAGCTCGGCTAGAATATCCGGGCTCGAGGTCGTCGCTACAGGCCGGCGTCGACTTAAATCAACGTTTAGACTCGGCCGAGCCCTCATTCAGAGGGGTCTATATAGACTGACCTGTAGATTAGCGGTGAGGAGAGCATGCCTGGGGTCGAGGAGACCTCGGCTTATGGTTGGCTCAGTAGGGCATCCCGTCCTTGGTCGGGGGAGGTCCCGAGCTTGATCGGAATTTTGTCAGTGATATAAATGAATAGATGTAATAAAGCAGGTGCTGAGTAGAATGTACCTCGTGCACCGTCAGAGTCAGGTGCCCCATGCTGAGGTAAGCCTTTGGGGGCGTTCTTTGGCCTAGGATCCGCTTCAGGCACACCGGCACATTGGAGGATGTTGCTGTTGTCGGGAATCCGTGCGGGTATTGTTCCGTTGTCGTTGTCGAACACCGTGGGAAGGGGGGGACGGAAGTACTATCCTGTCTTTCCGAGGTCGAGGAAGGTTGGGCTCACTGTCGACTTATTGGGGCATCTCGACCTTAGTCGAGGAGGCGCCACGGGGGGCGCAAAGGTACTACCCCATCTTTCCGAGATCGAGGGAGCTTGGGCTCGCTGTCGACTTATTGGGGCATCTCGACCTTAGTCGAGGAGGCGCAACGGGGTGCCGTGAAGGTACTACCCCGTTGTCGATGTCGAGCGCCATGGAGGGCCGCGAAGGTACTACCCCATCTTTTCGAGGTCGAGAAAGCTTGGGCTCGCTGTCGACTTATCGGGGCATCTCGACCTTAGTCGAGGAGGTGCTACGGGGGGCCGCAAAGGTACTACCCCGTCTTTCCGATGTCGAGGGAGCTTGGGCTCGCTATCGACTTATCGGAGCATCTCGACCTTAGTCGAGGAGGCGCTACGGGGGGCTGCGAAGGTACTGATGAGACTATAAAAGTACGATCTACATATCAACTAAATTAGTATTATTGTTGACTGATAATGATAAATTCACTGGTTTAATATTATATTGTTGTTTGGCACAGGTTATTATAAATTAAAGTTTAAATGCGCATTTGGTATAGACTGGGTTTAGAGAGATGCATCATGGCCCCAAACCGCGCGGGCCCAATCCTGCCATGATCTAATCGAGCACATTTGCACCATCCAAGGATCATAGAACCGAGCCCGATTTGAAGACATAGAGTAGGAGAGCTAATAGTGGAGTCCCACCACCCGACCACATCCTTCCAAATCAGTCTTCGTGTATCTCATCCCGTGAGATCACGCGAGCCCAAGCATCAAGTCACAATGAGCATCTCATGCGATCTCCAGCTTCATCAAGGGAGAAGAAATGGTCCCACGATCAACCGAGCCGTGCGTTCCTCCAAACAATCAAGCCGTTCACCATCCGTCCGCATTCACAACACGTCGAAGCAGCGCCCCAACCTCGTTGTCCGGATTAGCACCCCATTCCAGCATCGCCACAGCCAAAGCTCCCACCTCTCGGAACTCCAGCACCCCAGCGAAGCCGTGGGAGTCTTTCCGGATTCCCTCACGCGTCTGTTTCTTCCTCCAGCCGTCCGCGACCCAACTCCAGCCATCCGCGTCGCTCCCAGCACCATCCCCGCATCTCCAGTGGTCCCGCGGCCAGCTTTCGAAGCATCCAAAGCCGTGATCCAAGCATCGCGTCCAGCCGCCCGTGATTCTCCCCCAAATCCCAGCTTCCTTCACGAATCAGCATCCGTGATCCACTCCTTCCGACTACAAGCGTCCCAACCGTGATGCAAGCCGTGATCCAGCCATTTCCTTCCGTCCGTGATCCCACGCTGCAATCAAGCTCCTTCGTCTCAGCCTCCCATCCCGCGGCCAGCTTCCGGAGACCCAATCTCATTAATCAGCATCCATTTTCCCATCCTCTCCGTGTGCTTGCTGGGGATCTATATAAGGGAGCCATCGGCAGGGTCCAAAAGGGAGGAGGGTGGTGCTCGGTTGGGGGCCAAAGAACAGGGGAGAAGAGGGTTCGGTTTGGGAGAGAAGAAAGAAAGAAAAAAGAAGAAACAGAGCATTGCTCTATTTTGGAAAGAAAGAGAAAATAAAAAAAAATAGCCACCGAGCGTGCCACAGGAGAAGTTTTCTTTTTGATTTTTGTTATTTCTTTTCTTTATTTTATTTGCAGAAGAAAAGCAGCATCAGGCTACCAATCTTCATTTCTACCTTTGTAATCAATTTATTTTTATAAAATCTATCATTTCTCTTTCATGCAATCCTTGTTCTAGGTTCAGTTTAATTTCTGTTTTTTTATGCAATCTTTTAATTTTTCTTTCATGCAATATATGAAATTTTCTTTTATGCAATTTATGTTCCAGGCTTCAATCTTCTTAGCTTCCATCCATTTTCTATGCCAAAGCTCTTCTTTGATTAGTTGAATATATAAATGCTTTTCGAATCTAAGTATCTGTCTTTTAGTTAATTTTAAGTAGAAAATATACTCTGGTAGACTAGAGAATCATTCAACATCCCCGAAGTAATATTTTTCTATTATCATTCAAAAATTGATTTTTAATCCGAGTGAATGTTTTAATTTTTATGCAACTCCAATCGTCTTCCTGTGGATCGACCTCTTACAACCACTATTCTTTGAGTAGAAAAGGTAAGAGTATAATTAAATTAAACTTTGTTTGTTGATTCTAACAACGATCTGTTTAGCGCATTTTTAGGTAAACAAGAAAGGGACAACAGGTACTACCCCGTTGTCGATGTCGAGCGCCACGGAGGGCCGCGAAGGTACTACCCCGTCTTTCCGAGGTCGAGAGAGCTTGGGCTCGCTGTCGACTTATCGGAGCATCTCGACCTTAGTCGAGGAGGTGCTACGGGGGGGCGCGAAGGTACTACCCCGTTGTCGATGTCGAGCGCCACGGAGGGCCGCGAAGGTACTACCTCGTCTTTTCGAGGTCGAGGGAGCTTGGGCTCGCTGTTGACTCTTGGAGCATCCCGAACTTAGCCGGGGTCTTTGAGGAAGATCGATACCGAGCTCGACGTCGGCGTGGCGAGGCGTTCCAGACTTGGCTGGTGCTTCCGAACTTAGTCGGGTATCCGAGGTTGGTCGGGCATCCGAGCTTGGTCGAGTTCTGAAGATCACAAGTGTCCCAATATCAGGAGGAGCACAGAATAATCAATGGAGAATTGTGAATAAATTAACATAAGAAGGAGACAAGAATCGTATTCCCCATCGTCAAGGACCCCTTAGGGCTCTATTGGTAATACATCCGAAGATTTTCGGAATTCCAGCTTCGTGGGATGAGGGTCCCTTCGAGAGACTCCAACTTGTATGCTCCGGGCCGTTGGACTCGTGCAATCCGGTATGACCCTTCCCAGTTCGGGGCGAACTTTCCCTGCTCGGTAGGCTGAGAGGCTTCTGCTCTCCTAAGGACGAGATCACCTACCTTGAAAAGCTTGGCTTTTACTCTGGAGTTATAGTACTGTGCCGTTTTTCGTTGATATCTCACCATGCAAACTCGGGCTGCCTCCCTTGTCTCCTCGACGAGATCCAGGTTGCCCCTGAGTTGGGAGGAGTTGGAGGCCGCGTCGTAATGTTCCACTCTTGGTGAGGGGAGTCCAACTTCCAGGGGGATAACAGCTTCCATTTCGTATGCCAGGTTGAAGGGGATCTCGCCGGTAGGAAGTCGGGATGTGGTTCTGTAGGCCTAGAGGACATTGTAGAGGTCTTCGACCCATTGCCCCTTGGATCGGTCGAGCCTGGCCTTGAGTCCCTGGAGGATGGTGCGATTCGTCACCTCGGTTTCTCCATTTGTCTGTGGATGGGCGACCGAGGTGAAGCGGTGATCGATACCGAGCTCGAAGCAGAATTCTCTGAAACGGATGTTGTCGAACTGACGGTCGTTGTCAGATATAAGGATGCGGGGGAGTCCGAATATGCAGATTATTGACTTCCAAACAAAGTTCCACATCTTCTGCTCGGTGATCCGGGCCACTAGTTCGACTTCGACCCATTTGGTGAAGTAGTCGATGGAGATGACCAAAAATTTTCTCTGCCCGATAGCTAGGGGGAATGGCCCTAGGATGTCAATCCCCCACTGGGCGAATGGCCAGGGGGCACTGATCGAGGTGAGCGGGGCCGAGGGTCGGCGCTGGATGTTGGCGTTCCGCTGGCATCGATCACACTTTCGAACAAAGTCCGTTGCCTCCTTTTGAAGCGTGGGCCAATAGTATCCTTTGCGCAAGATTTTATAGGCCAGTGCTCGGCCTCCCAAATGGTTCCCGCATATCCCTTCATGGACCTCTCGCATAGCATAGTCCACCTCTGACGGGCGGAGGCATCTGAGGAGAGGAGAGGTGAAGAATTTCCGGTAGAGCTTGCCTTCATATAATATGTATCGGAAGGCTAGACGCCTGATTCGGCGAGCTTCGAGCTCATCATTGGGAAGGGCTTCATTTTGTAGATAGCTGATGAGCTCGTCCATCCAGCTCGGCTCGGTGTCAATGCAGAGGGTCGGCTCAGGCTCCTCCATGCTGGGTATTTGGAGGTATTCGAGCATTGTTGCTTGAGGGAGCTCGCTCATGCGGGAGGTCGCCAGCTTCGACAGTTGGTCTTCCCTTAGGTTCTCTGTTCTGGGGATGTGCTGGATATTGAAGGAGCCCAGGGTGGATGTGAAGTCTCGCACCTTTTGGAGATATCTCTGCATCGACGGCTCTCTTGCTTCAAAGTCCCCCAGAATTTGGCTCACGACCAGTTGGAAGTTACTGAAGACCTTTGGATCCTTCACTTTCAGCTCCTTCGCCAGTTTGAGCCCGGCGATGAGCGCCTCGTATTCTGCCATATTGTTCGAGGCGGAGAATTCGAGGCGTAAAGCCTGCTCTGTGACCACCCCGTCCGGGCTAGTGAGAATAAGGCCTGCTCTGCTACCCCTCGAGGTCGAGGAGCCATCCACATGTAGAGTCCATGGTTGCCTCGGGGTCTCCACCACTGGCGTGGGTGCGAGCTCAGAATCATCCGGCAGGGTGCACTCCACAATGAAGTCAGCGAGCGCCTGGGCTTTGATTGCTGGCCTCGGACGGTATTCAAGGTCGAACTCCCCGAGCTCGATTGGCTACTTCGCGACTCTCCCGGCGCAATCCGACCGCTGCAGAATTTGCTTCATAGGCTGGTCGGTGAGTATGGCTACAGTGTGGGCCTGAAAATAGGGTCGGAGCCTCCGAACCGAGATGACCAGAGCAAAGATTGTTTTCTCCAATTTGGAATATCTTGTCTCAGCATCCCACAGGACCCGGCTGGCGTAGTACACTGGTCTTTGGAGCTTGTTCTCTTCTCGGACTAGGACCGAGCTTACCGCGACCGGGGAGATGGCCAGGTACAAATAGAGGAGCTCACCCTGCTGGGGTTTGGTGAGTGGCAAGCAAGAAAGCGCCTAAGCTTTTCAAAAGTTTGCTGGCATTCCTCCGACCACAAGAAGTCTTTCGGTCGTTTGAGGATTTTGAAGAATGGGAGGCACCGCTCGGCCGATCTGGAGACAAATCTTCCCAGAGCTGCGACCCGGCCTGTGAGCCGTTGTACCTTCTTGACCGTCTTCGGCGGCACCATCTCTTGCAGTACTCGGATCTTCTCGAGATTTGCTTCGATTCCACGCTGGGTGACTACGAAGTTAAGAAATTTGCCCGAGGTGACCTTGAATGCGTACTTAGCAGGGTTGAGCTTCATCCGATACTTTCTAAGTGTGGAGAATATCTCATTGAGGTCAGCCACATGGTCCTTAGCCGTTCGGCTCTTTACCAGCATGTCGTCCACATAGACCTCCATGTTTTGGCCTATTTGATTTTTGAAGATTTGGCTGACCAATCTTTGATATGTTGCTCCAGCATTCTTCAACCCGAACGGCATCACTTTATAGCAGTAGAGCCCTTGTCGGTGATGAAGGTCGTCTTCTCCTCGCCTTCTGGCACCATTCGGATTTGGTTATATTCCGAAAAGGCATCCATGAAGGTTAGTAACTGGTGTCCCAAGGTGGAATCGACAAGCTGGTCGATGCTGGAAAGTGGAAAGCTGTCCTTTGGGCAGGCTTTGTTCAAGTCGGTGTAGTCCATGCACACGTGTCACTTTCCGTTGGATTTCTTCACGAGGACCACATTGGCGAGCCAGTTTGTATAGGAGACCTCCCGGATGAAGCCGGCCTCGAGGAGTTTGTCCACTTCCTCGGCCGCTGCTCGTTGTCGTTCCAGGGCGGAGCCCCGTTTCTTCTGCCGCACAGGCCTACAGGTCAGCTTCACCTGGAGTCGGTGAACCATGACCTCAGGCGAAGACGTCCATGTTGGACCGAAGGAACCCGATCAAGCGGTCCCTTTCAAGGGAGCTCAGACCGGGGCCGACCTGCACGGTTAGCTCTGGACAATTCTCTTGTAAAGGAATCTAGGTAAGAAGCTCACCAGGCTCTACCCGTTCTTTCCAGGGGTTGTCCCGCACCTCTAAGGTTTCGATGGGCAGCGCCTGATCTGATACTTGAATTGGCGCCTCGGCTGTTTGCTCCTCTTGGCTTGGTGCTTTAGCCGATTGCTTTGTTTTGTGGGTTGCCATGTAGCACCGCTTAGCTACTGACTAGTCTCCATAAACTTTGCCTACTCCTCGGTCGGTGGGGAACCGCACGAGCAGGTGATAAGTCGAGACCACAGCTCAGAGAGCGTTAAGTCCTAGTCGTCCAAGGATGGCGTTGTAGGCCGAAGGCAGACGTACCATAAGAAACTCCGTCCTCACAGTACTTTCTCGGGGGGCGAGCCCAACTGTGACAAGAAAACTAACCTCGCCCTCAACCGGGACCGAATCCCCGATAAATCCGACCAGTGGAGCGTTCATTCTCCGAAGCTGGATTTCTGTCAACCCCATTTTTTGGTAGGCATGGTAGTACAAAATATTTGCCGAGCTTCCATTATCAACTAAAACACACTTTACATCAAACTTATTTACAATCATGGAGATGACCACAGCGTCATCATGAGGAGTCTCAACTCCTTCCATATCCTCGTCCGAGAATGAGATAGCTTCGGAGGTGCACGGGCGCTTTGGAGGAACCCTTTCCTCGATTGGTTCTTCAGCCGAGCTTCCTCCTCCAATGGTGTTGATGGTGCCGGCGATGGGCCCGTTGTCATTTGGATTTTCGGACGGCGCGGCATTTTCCGCTGGCCTCCTTTCCTTACGCCAGTTCCGCACGAACTGGTTGAGTACCCCGAGGCGGATAAGCGCCTCGATCTCGTCCCGAAGTTGGAAGCAATCCTCCGTATCATGGCCATGGTCTCGGTGGAAGCGGCAGTACTTCCTAGGATTGCGCCAAGCTCCGGGGTCTCGCATCGAGGGTGGAGGTCGGAAGTAATCCCGGCCTTCGATCTCCATCAAGATCTCTGCCTGGGGAGCATTGAGGGGAGTATAATTCTCATACCTCCCCGAGGGTACTCGTGGCCGCGCCAGAGATCTCGGTCGGGGCGGAAACCTTGGTTGGAGTTGTCCCCGCTGCTGAGGTGGACTCCTTAGCCGAGGCAGATTCTTTTTTTGGCGAGGAGACGGGCTTTTAGAACGACCGCGCTCCTCGCGGCGTCTCTTCTGCTTCTTGGAGGTCTGCTCGGTCGCGCTCCGCCTGGAGGCAATGGCCTCTTCGGCCTTCGCGTACTTCCGGGCCCGGAACATATGTGTGTGTGGCCAGCACGTGCCTGGAGGCGCCCGACCAGGCGCCCGACCTGAAGGCGCCCGACCTGAAGGCACCCGACCAGGCGCCCGACCTGATGGCACCCGACCTGGAGGCGCCCGACCTGATGGCACCCGACCTGGAGGTGCCCGACCAGGCGCCCGACCTGAAGGCGCCTCCAGGCACGTGCTGGCCATGCGCCCTCCTTCTAGCGCCATCTGATGCGGGGTTTGCACCCCAGAACCAGCCCGCACACCGGCCGAGTAGGGAAAGCATCCGCGTCCCTTCCAGAGGTATTGTCCGCTCTGGGTCCCGGGGGCTCACCCGATGAGTATCCCTATGCCCGCACTGTTTTGTCCCACAAAAGGGCCCTCTAGAGGAAAGGTTTGCACCTCCTCATTATAAGGCACAAACCTTTCCGCTGATTAGCCGATGTAAGACTAAACTAGAGCACCCATCCCACACCACAGCCCCCCAGGGGGAAGGTCTGTGCATGGGCGGGGCCCTCCTTCTAGCACCATCTGATGCGGGGTTTGCACCCCGGCACCAGTCCGCACACCGGCCGAGCAGGGAAAGCATCCGCGTCCCTTCCAGAGGTATTGTCCGCTCTGGGTCTCGGGGGCTCGCCCGCTGAGTATCCCTGTTCCGGGGCCGCCTCCGAAACATATGGGCGCGTGGCCAGCACGTGCTTGGAGGCGCCCGACCAGGCATCCGACCTGAAGGTGCCCGACCAGGCGCCCGACCTGGAGGCGCCAGACCTGGAGGCGCCCGCCCGACTTTAAGGCATGCAGCCGGGCCCGACGTCCGACCAGACACTTGACTCCGAGATGCCCCGTCCGAACACTTGACCTCGGCATCCTCGACTTCGAGAGCCCGACCTTCCGACCGCACCACCTACCTGCTGCGGTCACATCCTCCTGCAGTTCAACCAGGGACCATGCCCTGCTACCGCCGTCAACAATTAATGCGCATGGCCTCTGCTGATCTCCGGCTCACTCAACAATTAATGCGCATGGCCTCTGCTGATCTCCGGCTCACTCAACAATTAATGTATGCTATCTACGGATCTCAAGCCCTTCACGACAAACAGCTGACCTGCTCGGCTACGTCCGATCAGCCACGACGACTTACTGGCTCCGGCCTGATCTCCTACGGCAGTGCAATAATTCACACGATTGTGCATTAATTCGGACGACATGCTCAATTATGACGGTAACCCACTCGCTCCGTCACATCGCAGGTACACCTATATCCTTCTATAAAAGGAAAACCCCTCCTTCTAGCGCCATCTGATGCGGGGTTTGCACCCCGGCACCAGCTCGCACACCGGCCGAGCAGGGAAAGCATCCGCGTCCCTTCCAGAGGTATTGTCTGCTCTAGGTCCCGGGGGCTCGCTCGATGAGTATCCCCGTTCCGGGGGCTCGTCCGATGAGTATCCTTGTGCCCGCATGGTTTTGTCCCACAAAAAGGCTCTCTGGAGGAAAGGTTTGCACCTCCTCATTATAAGGCACAGACCTTTCCGCGGATTAGCCGATGTGGGACTAAACTGGAGCACCCATCCCACAACATAGCCCTCCCAGCGGAAAGGTCTATGCGTGGGCGGGGCCCTCCTTCTAGCGCCATCTGATACGGGGTTTGCACCCCGGCACCAGCCCGCACACCAGCCGAGCAGGGAAAGCATCCGCGTCTCTTCCAGAAGTATTGTCCGCTCTGGGTCCTGGGGGCTCGCCCGATGAGTATCCCCGTTCCGAGGGCCCGCCCGATGAGTATCTCCGTGCCCGCACGGTTTTGTCCCACAAAAGGGTCCTCTGGAGGAAAGGTTTGCACCTCCTCATTATAGGGCACAGACCTTTCCGCTGATTAGCCGATGTGGGACTAAACTGGAGCACCCATCCCACAACATAGCCCTCCCAGCGGAAAGGTCTATGCGTGGGCGGGGCCCTCCTTCTAGCGCCATCTGATACGGGGTTTGTACCCCGGCACCAGCCCGCACACCAGCCGAGCAGGGAAAGCATCCGCGTCTCTTCCAGAAGTATTGTCCGCTCTGGGTCCTGGGGGCTCGCCCGATGAGTATCCCCGTTCCGAGGGCCCGCCCGATGAGTATCTCCGTGCCCGCACGGTTTTGTCCCACAAAAGGGTCCTCTGGAGGAAAGGTTTGCACCTCCTCATTATAGGGCACAGACCTTTCCGCTGATTAGCCGATGTGGGACTAAACTGGAGCACCCATCCCACAACAGATAGAGACCCTTAAATGAAAGAATTTGGTTGGAGAATGTTGATTAAATGACTTGCTCAATATCAATAGAGATTGTTCATACTGCCAATTACAGACTCTTGCAGCCATCTTCTACGTCTGGATATTGATCGTTGTGCTGCATCTTTAAATTTTTTAATATCAACTAGCATCCTTTTTTTACTTCTGCAGGGACTGATGTAAATTTGCCGCTGCGCCATATGTTTTGGGACTATAGATGCTTTTTGAAGCTGTTTGGGAGCTGATCAGATGAATGCAGATGGTGAATGTTGTAAACACGTATATCTGTGTAATTTTTTGGTTGCTAATCCTTCTGGAAACTAATACATGTGCTACATCATTCATATGTTTGTGCCCATTTGATGATTCTGCTGTCTAATGGTATAGAGAGACTTAGATATGACAGCTTCATTCAACCTTCTTCTCTACATTAGTGCATAAAGTTTTCCACGTTGAAAGATAGCCTGTGCCTTGGTTTCTTGTAGCATCCTTATAGGTTTCTAAGGAAATTTCTAGTAGTTTATTGAACATGTTGCAGGAAATCTGAATACAATTAGTATGCTGTGAGTGCATGTTATTCTTTGGTAACTCCGTTTGAGTGTAATTGTGGGGTGTCAATAACGTCGACCCATGATGGGTCTCTACAGCTGCTTGACTGCTAATCCTTTCTGAAACTTGTATGTGATGTATGGTCTAGTTGCTTTGCCTGTGAATTGTCATCCATTAAATCCAAAATTGATTCCTTCAGATGTATCAATAGGACAAATATGTCTGGCTAGGATAGATATCCTGTATTCGAAAGCTAACAGTTCCCCGTCAATCTTCCAAGATCCAAAAAAAACTCATTTTCCACCCGTGAACGATATCAATAGATTAGCTTGATCTAGAACTTGAGATAACAGTTATATGCCAGAAAATGGTACAATAAGTGGGGGTTAATGAAGTACCGAATTTTGGGGAGTCGGCATCAATTTATGTCTCCTTTCTTTTGGGCCTGGGAGCGGATGACGACAAACGATTTGGCTCTGCCGCGCTGGATATGAGCCTTGCAGCCAACTTCCCGATCTTGTCTATTACCGACTGTCGCACCTCTACTCTACATCAAACAGATCAATAGATCATTCAAACATCTTGGAAGGGGAGGAGATCGAATGCACGATGTACCGAATATTAGACTGACCAGAAGGTTGTTTCTATTTGGCGGAAGTATCTATCTTATTTGATAGAGATCCCGCACTCTGCCATATTATACTCTTAGAATAGGAAAAGCTGGATGTCGCAAGAAAGCAAGCTTAGGTTCACTCATGGATTTTCATTTAGTCTATTTGGTGCTATCAACAAGCTCTGATTTTCTTTATTCTTTTAGTAGTATTGACACGGTCAACCCGATAGGGAATTGAAAGGATCAACCCTTGACAATCCAACAAGAGATGACTGTTCAAGTATTTGACTCTTTGTATTACCTTGTCAACCATTAACCGTCTAACAGGAGGATGACTGCTCAAATGTTTGACTTTCTATGGTATTACCCTTTGTCATAGAAAAAGATTCCACAAATGGTTTATGACATCCTATTTTCAAAGTAGCATCTTATTTGATTCACCATATTCTTTCTCCTCTTCCCCTGCTCTTCACATGCTAGGTTTGTTCAACCCACAAGTTCTCAAAGAGAGAGAGATGGTTGAAAACAAAAGCATCGAAGATAAGTGTTCAAGCGTCCTGCCAATTAACCACTGCTAGCCTAAGCCCTAGTTAGATGGCCAAGAACAGCTTTGATACATCGTTGCATAACAATTTTTGTGCTCGCAAGTGCAGGTATATATCTTGATTTGGCACAACACTTGTGATAGAGAAGGAAATCACCATCATGTGAAGGCAGAGTACACAGCTACAAATGTATAACTCTGGTTTGCAGTACATGAAACATTCCATCAAACAATAAACCATGGGAAAGAATTAGATCCAGATCCTTCATCCATAGCATGCCACATTGGCTTAGAAAGGTCGCATGCTTGGTTTCACCTGAGGGACCTAAAGCCATCACACGGGCTCTTGAAATTTTATTATCACACTGGGGCTAAAGCCATTCCAACATTATACAAAAGGTTGATACACAAATAATAGTGTTACATGTTTTCTTCTTTCACAGATTACACAAAATTATGCTTCTATCTTTACAACATGCTACCCTGTATATTCCACCAGCTCACTTTATCTCACACTTATATTACAGCGTATATCAACCTAAAGTTCTTTCTTCTATAACAATTGCAAGCCGTATCGAACGGCAACTTCATGGCTCTTTCTTCTATAACAATTACGAGCGGTATCGAATGGCAGCTTCATGCTGTTATTCCAACATCATAAATTTGAACAGCCGCCACTGTCACAATTGGCACTTCAAGCAACAAAATCATTCTGTAGATTTGAGGACCCGAATCTGTGCCGCCGATCCTCCATATTCATGAACTCGTAATCAGCTGTGTCAGCTCCAATTGGAGCAGCTGCACCATAAATGTCTTCCCCCCTCGCTGCAAGAAAGCTGTGCTGACCGTTTGATATAGGAAGGCTTCCATCGCAGTGTTGTAGGCCCAATGTCAGTGAGAACCCGCTGTTCCCATACCGACCCACCTCAGCCATCTGATAAGCCATATACCTCCCACTCCCATCCGAGTGGGTAAGTGTGTCTTGCAGAATGCTACAGTCATCGCTGGTTGGTCTTTGCTCATTCAACTTAAGATTCATATAAGCATCATTAGAATTTGTTTCATGCTGGAAGCAAGCAGAAGCCCCATCTGTATCCATGGTGTGGATGGCTTTGGACTTTGAGTCATTAACTTGGTTTGTCTGACTCCTTTCTGCTGAGAAGTTTTGTAAGTCCTCCCGGTCCTCCGAGGATCGGATCTCATCCTTACATTTGGGCCCATTCTCTGATGAAGAGTTTGAGTCAATCTCAGGGTCACCAAACTCTTCTTTGTACATGTCCTCAATCATCGGCTTCCAAAGCCGAACTCGTGCATTAATGAACCAGTTTGAAACCTAGACGAAGGGAGGGCAGATGATAAACAACTAGGAGATAATAGAAATAAATGGCAGCTGACCATCGTGGATTGAACAGGGTCAGGCTCTAAATATTGTACTTGCAACATAATATTATGGTGAGCCATGCACAGGATCGGTAACAAAGTGATTTAATCAAGTACATGTTTGACAGTGTGCATCATATAGATAGTGGGACCCAACATAAGATCAGTGGTGAGTATCAGGTAGTGTTGCATGGACACGATAGTGCATCGGATTCAGACACGTATCCAATTGTATGACTCAGCAAGAGAAGAAAATGGAGATACATGGATACACAGGATAGAATACAATTTTGTTTAAACAATATAATATTCAAGGTTCTCAATCTTGTACCGGATCCTGTACCGTTACCATCTAGGTATAGTGCGGTATGCCTGCTACGGAATCGGTTTGGTATACCAATACTTGGTGCATCCCACGTACCACGAATCGATTTAGTAGTGGTATGGTACGGTATGCTTGGTATGCACCAGCATGGCATACCATGATAGTACTTGTACCTTTTAAATTAGAAGACATTGTCTTATCTTACTTCTAATGACAAAATGGACGGTCTCTCATTGTTGTTAGAGTCCAGCTCTCTACCAATCCCTAAAAGCTGCAAGAAAAATCATAAGCATCCAAGTGTTAACACATATCCAGTTGGGATATGCATCCGACTCGGCTTTTCACAGCTGGATGCGAGTGTCTAGGTAACACTGGTATCAAGTGCAAAGAGAGCTAAGATATATTGGTGCATAGAGGAGCTGAGATCACATACATAGTTGTGTAAGGATCATGAAGCGGAAGTTGGAAGGGAGTCAAGATAACATATGATGAAGATAGTGGTGTAGATAGGCAGAATAAGGGGACTAACGGTAGAAGTATAACAGCTTTTACTTGCTCTCTAAGTAACCTACATAATCAGTCGTGCAATTGATCATTAAAAGGGGGAAAACATCCTAACCATGCCCAAAGATAATCCTTTAAAGTTCTCGATAATATAAATAGTGAGAAGCAAACCTGACTCCTTGTCAAGCCTGTCTGTCTTGCAAGCATCAGCTTCTCAGAATCCTTTGGGTAACTGGCAAAAGATTAGGTAATAAACAGTTACAATGAAGAAATATACACAGTAATATCATCAAAGTTACAGGAGAAGGAGGTAGTGGAAGTTTACGGATGAAGGAAGTGCTCAAACAGCCAAGCACGAAGGATTGATACAGACGACTCAGGTAACCCCCGCTGTGGCCTCCAAGAATGCTGTTGCATCATACCAAACTGCTGCATGGCCCTCTGTTGCCTTAGCTGCTGGTCTATATAACGTAGGCGAGCAATTCCACCTCCCTGGCTAATTGAACTGTCTTGTTCTCCAAGGGTTTTCCGTGTAGCTTGAATCTGACCACTGATGGCATCTCTGAGGCAGCGGAAGTGCTGAGAGATCGTCTGAAGGGCGAGTGCAGTATAAGGTTTAGCAGCTCCAGAACCCGCAATTACATCAAATGATGACACTACAATCTGCATTTGATGGTAATATTGTTTATATCTTCCATCGACCTGCAATAGAAGGGAAAAGAAGTGCAACTCAATCCACAGATAAAGAGCAAGAAAGTCTATCATACAATAAAATTCATAAAGCACACAATTTCCCATTGATAAAATTGACAATATATTATTGCCAGTAGTCTTTTTGGCAGAATTCAGGATGTTTGGAGCTTTTTATCCAAAAATCTTTCAGGTTTATGATGTTTCATATGTGAATCTCACTGCATATTGATCAATGCATCTTTTCTGCATCGATAGATGATAAATACTTTATTCAGTTAGATCCAAAAATCAACACAATATGAGCATTGTTCAAGTTAAATACTTATCCTTAAAGATTGCGCATAATCTTCTGCTTTGCTTTCAGAGATAAATTCAGTTATTGCGGTCCTCTCATTTGAACTAGCACATGAAATTTCAGGGTCACAATGAAAGAAGTCATAAGCGAGATCCAATAAGAAATTCTCAGTGAAAGAAGGTATGCTACTGATTCCTTGGCATGGGTGGTTATACAATGTAGGAAATAATTTAAGGGTGTCACCAAACAAAGACAATCTCCCTCAGAGATTAGCAACAGATACTCAACATCAGCGACTGCGTGCTTATAGTACTCAAGATGATCAGAAGAAGTTTGAAGCTTTTGTTGATGCAGTAGCTGAGATGAAGGTACATGCAGGAGTAATCATTATATACTTGAAAGGCAATCAACATCAATGAGATATACATGCAGTAGTCTTTCCTCAGAGACTAGCGACATCTTCTCAAATCTCGTGAGTGTGTATAATGTTAAACATAATCAGAAAAAATGAAGCTTTTGATGATAGAACAGATCAGATAAAGGCAGAAGCAGAAGTATACAGTAGTATATACTTGAAACAGATCCTCAATGTAAAAGGTGACAATGATGATAGAATAAATGAGATAAAGGTATATGCATAAGTATCCGATATATACTTGAAATGGATCCTCTACATAAAAGGTGATGAAGATGATCAATAGATGGTAGGCATAAATCAAGACAAGATAGAGCTTTTCTCAGTCCATGGTCACTATCAAGGATTAATGAAATAACCAATGACATCCTTATCACATGTTTTCTCATGATACATATTATCTCCTTTCTGATGCTTCAGCACATTTCAATTGTCTCCCCTTTTGAATTCTTGCATCAGAGATTTCATGCATGAACATTGTTTTCAGTAAGTGCTTCATCACTTTGCCTACTACTGATGCAACCTTTTAAGCTTCCTCTGTTTACGCATTTCAAATTTTGTCCTTAGGCTCTTTCAACACAAGCATTTCAAACAGTCTAAAAAAATATGGCAATCATCCATGCTAAGGCATTTGAAATTTTTCCCTCAATTTGATGGGCAAGTATCAGTCAATAACAGCATAAACATCCAAATCACGACTAACTGTACTAGAAATGTCTTGTCCACTGTCCATTCATTTCTCTACACAATAGAATCAAGGTAAAGTTCTTGTTTATAGGTATTTAAAGCGCATCAATCTTAAACCTTGACTGAAGGCTCATAACAAGGTTCGTTGTCTTGGTATTTAATGCGCATTGATCTTAAACCTTGACTGAAGGTACCAAACCCCGTACCGGTACCATTCTCGTACTGTGTCGATATGCCTAATATGGAGGCCAGGTTAGCCTACCAACACTCGGAACACCTCTTGTACTGCGTACCGATTCAAGACCGCGCACCGATTTGGTACAGATACAGTATAATATGGTCGGTATGCACCAATACCAACCGCTATGGCAAACAATGGCTCATAATCACTTATTCTTTTCCATTGATACTCATTTCATATATACTTTTTACATAGATTGATTTCTTAAACCCTTAACCTGGAATTTCCCTACCACAATTCTAATGTAGAAAATCCATGTTACTCATTAATTACACCATTCACAAATAACCACCACAAATGCGGGTAAAAATCCCAAATGAAAACAGTGCAGAGTTGATGTTAGGTTCACTTCTGTATAAAACACAACTTTGAAACAAATCCAAGTTCAAAATTCATGGAAGCTGGGGCTTCCCTTCTTTTAACATATAAGGTAGCTGTATATAGAAAAATTTTGATGAACAAGAATTTATTAAGGTGACCCTCAATATTTGGGACACGGCCTGATAGTTATGGTTATGGCTATCATTCAAAAATGAAGTAGGCTTCTAGTTTTCTTTGTAAATATCAAAAGGAAAACTTAACTAAGAGAAGTGTTACAATTCAAAAGGTAAAGTTTAAAGCCCGATTCTAGATGCTTGCTTCACACGTGCTATAGATTCACTTGCCTCACCACAACTACTACTAAAATTGTCAATACTGACCATCTATTAAATATATTATTTTATTTATGTCCAGAACATAAATAGCAAAATCACTAGGTGGCACACTTATGCTCTCCCCAAGTTGACAATAACGAGGCCCAGCTCATGATTTTTCTCTTTCGATCTTTCCATCAATTGCTCATGCTTGATAATTATAAAGCCATTCTTTTTCCAAATCCTTGTATGTTGTCTCGACAAACCCTTCAATAACTTCATAGTGTCACATAAAGCCAAATCTTTTTTTTTTGCTTCCTCCAATGCTCTTTCGTGATACTAATTCTTAATCTCTAAAGAATTTACATTATTTAATGTGTCAAAAGAAAACAAAAAAAGGAAAAAAAAATATAGTGTAGCTCCAGGGTTTTTTCTTGTTATCAGTGTAGTTTTAACTCACTTTATTTTTGTAAATAAGTGTCCTAAAAGGTCGTAAACTCGTAATGATATTTTGATGGTCAAGGATACAATCAATGCAAGTTTTGATTAGTCACTAGCAAGGTTTGCCGTCTCGGTACCGGATCCTGTACCGGTGCTACGCTATCACTATATCAGTACGTTATGGTACGAGATCTTTTCGGCGTATCGAGTGTTGATACGCCTTCCGTACTGAATATCGGTACCGAACTGGTACGGTGCAGTACGCCCTGTACAGCCCAGTTCGGGCCGATACGGTGAACAATGGTCACTAGGAAGATTATGTACAGAAAAATGTTAAAATTCATAAAGAAGTAAAAATAATTTGGAAAGTAGAAATAGATTAAGAAGCCTATGTGGTAAATACTCTTACATGTACTTAAGGAATTGTTTTGGTGTATGTTTTTATTAGAAAACTGACATTCCATACACTTGGCAACTCTATGATAAACAATCATCAATATAAGAAGCAACAATTAGTGAAACTTGCATGTTGTACCAAAGATACAGTGTTAGGGCACCAACGGGTGAGGGGGGTTAACTGGCTGCCTTAGCTTCCCATAATAACAGCTCAGCTAGTACTTGCTTAGGACAGCAAGATCACCAAGGCCTCGGTGGCTTGGCAAGCAAATTGCTTGGGTGCTTGGTATGTGAACGGGCAGCACAAAGGGACCACATAAGTGACTTGGCCCTAGGCAAAGTGGCTGGAAGCCTAGAGTCTTGCCCATTAAGGCAGTTTAGATAAGTACCTTTAAAATATTTATTCATCAAAAGAATATACTACAATGTCCATGTAGTTCTCATGGTTCCAACTTCTCATTGATCACTATTAAAAAATGAACCAAAAGTTTTACTCATATTCCCTTCATTTGGCTTTAGTTCGCCCCTTGTCCTCACACTATCTATAACCCTCCACTTTTCATCCTTCCCACATGTCATGTGTCTCTCACAATTTTATTTATTGTGATCTAGCAGGGAAAAAAAATGAAACCAAGGAATATCCTTAAAGGGTAGTTTTGAAAATTTACATTCCATCAAGAAGAGCTATGTGGTAACATGGTGGTGGTTGCCGCCTCTCCCTTCAAGTAAGACTTGTATTCCTACCGCATGTTATCTAGCATAGTCCGGCAAGAACAAAGAACGACCAAAAGAAAAGACCAACTCCAATCAGAAGAGAAACTACTCGAACTTTTTGGTTAAATATCCTTCAAGATGTTACAAATAGAACGTAAGTCAAAAAATAAGGCTGCCCTCAACTTTAAACTGACTATTTTTCTAGAAAACTAATTCTTTTGGTAGAGAGATTTAAAATTATTTCACAAACTGTAGGTCATGTTGGTGTTTTGGTTAAGTTAACCAAGCTGTACCTATAAAAACATTTCTCCTCAGAAACTTATTTTTTACAAAACTATTAAATTAGGTGTCCTGTTTCCTTCCGTTTTTGTTATTAGTTTTTTTCATAATTTAGAGTACTAATTTAAGCATTTTTATACCTGATTCCTTTTTTTATTTAATACTAGAAATGAAGATACATGTAGTGGACATGGTTAAGTATTTCTCCTAGAAAAATTTATATTTATATCAAGTTAGGTTTCATTTTCCTATCCCTTTTTCTATCAGTAAATTTTCATAACTTGAAAATTTGTTAATTTAGGTTTCTTGATACATGTTTCAATTTCTTTAATATTAAATACTATAACTAAACACAAGCAATGCACATGATTAAGGAAAAAAACCAAATATATGGGAGCAAGGCATGATTTTTTTATTTATTTAAAAAATCAATGCCAACCTATATTTTCTATGTTCAATTTGTAAGGGTATGCGTTTATATCATAATAAGCGCAAACATATATATACAAAGAAAGTGTAATGAATATGCTTGTAATCTTCTTTGAAGTATCAAATATCACTAGTGATGCATAATAAAACTAACTTCCCTACTCAACATAAAGGTACAAACTACAAAGGTTGTTATAGATGTATGAACATATTTCTCAAGATATTCAAAGTAATTGTCAGTGTATAAACATATTAAAATTTAGGGAAAAGCTAGAGATCATGCGCCAAATCATTGCTTAGTTCATCGGTCTAATTTGGAAGTCAGTGATTGGCTGAGAGGTAGGTGGGACCCAACTAACACCACCAACCCACCCATGTACCTCACCAAGGCCTAACTGCCACATCAACCTGGTGAAATAAGAAGTGCTATGAAGGGTGATCTGTAGTAGTAGCACTCTAATCTGAACTTTATGTTAAAATCTTTATACAATTCAAGTTTCTTTTTCCTTAACAAGTATATTTGAAATTTTATCAAAAATTATCTTTGAAAGATTACATATGGTAAACTCATGTGCGAAATATGTGCCTGGACTAGTCTTTACCAGTGTGAACTTTTTGACATTATTTGCCAGTTGCATTTCTTGTAGGGCCTTTCCACATTGATTACCATTTGGATCTTGGCATACTAATAAGATTATGTCAGGTGCTTTTAGATTTCTAAGGCCCTCTCTTGCTACCTCTTTTCTTGTATTGTGGTGTTTGATCACTTCCTTCATGTACCACCAATAATATGTCTGCCTTTGCATGTTTAGGCTCATTTATGCTCAGAAGAGAACAGATATAGAGTAAATAATAGGCATCAGATAAACAGAACTCTGTGCCCATAAAAATATTAACAGAGGTAAACCCCATCTGAAAAATCTTTACTTGGTTTCCAGAAAAAATTACAGTTAATATATAATAGTAGTAAAATTTCCATTGCCAAACAGAGGATTGATATTATGGCATTCTTTTGGACAAACAATAAAAAATCCTTGTGGAAGAAACTTAAATATCACCACCACATTCATTCACTGGAAGGTGATATGAAATGTGAACTAATATTTAAAGTTTGGTAGCAAGAAAATTATAGTTGAAATTTATTTCTTTCACACTTTCATCCAAGGCATGCCATACCATACCGAACTGGACAGTACGAGACATACCATACCGCACCAGTTTGGTATCAGTATGCGGTACGGCGGGCATACCGATACTCAGTACGACGAACCTGCCTCCATACCGAGCATACCGACACAGTAATAGGGTGGCACAGGTATGGGGCCAGTACCAAGACGGCGTATCTTGCTTTCACCTTAGCATATTCCCACCCATTATAAGGATCTATGATTGTTTTAGTCTACATGGAAACTAAATTGGTCATATGCCGCTCCATCAACCATCTATGGGGCATACATGGCGTAACACTCTAGTTAGCATAACATATTTAGTGTTGGTTTCATATAATGTTTCTTATTAAGCATATAACACAAGGTCTTAAATACTGATACCAAACCCCATTACATTTTTCCATCAAAACGCTATGGCATCAGCACATTATCAGTGCCAGCAGATACATATTAAAACTGACAGCATAAAAAAAAATGAAAAACCATCAATCCTAAGTAGGACAATTGATGTAGTATTGTCAATATGGACCCATAGACATTGGTATGGTCAATACATACTGATATGGATGGTTTTTGGCATCCTAACACTCATACTAGTGCCGGTTTTATGTTGAAACTGTATGGTACCAAGTACCAACAGCATCGTCACATTCCGATGGCTTTTAAATATGTGATACAATGCATGTAGACTCCCCTTGAGATTAATCCTTGCTCCGCCGTTGCCTAGACACTTCATTTTTAAGCTATATGGGAGTCGAGGAATGCTAAACCGGCCCGTACCAGCCGGTTCAGCCAGTACCGAACCGGTATCGTCTCTGACCAATTTGGTTCAGTGTTAAAAACCAGTATTAGCCTGTACCAGCCCCGTACCGATCGGTACCGGCCCATACCGGTCGGTACCATCACGAATCGGCTAACCGTACCGGCCCGAACTGGCCCGTACCGGTTCCAAATTTTTTTGGGGCTTTTGAATGCGTGAACCAAACCAAACCAGTACCGGCACCCACCGGTATGTCGGTACGGTCAGTACAACGGACCTTATTGGGAGTATTAATGTTTCTTGACATTTGATCACCGGCACAATATGACGTATGACTGGACCTACCACTTTGAAGTCTCTTGCTGATGTTGGCAAAAAATGTCCAACATCAAGCACTTTTTTGAAGTGTCATATCTTGGTGATAGACACTTTAAGTATCCTAAGTTTTTAATATAAAAGCTATCAAGATTATATGGACACCTTAAGCCAACTGTAATTATGTTTTTAACATGAAATTATCATAATTATATGAACACTTTAAGCGAAATGTCATCACATTTTAAATGAAAATATATCTTTCTCTAATTTTAAGTTATTTTACTTTGAGTAAGCGTCAACCTGGAGAAATGTATATATGTTAGTAACGCACATACATTACATACAAGGTTTTAAAAATTGGCTTGATGGTAAGGCATCTCACCATCTTGAGTGTCGATACAGGGTAGCGTCCTAAGCAAGGTCGGCAGAATCAGTACCAGGCACCATACCGGTTCTCCGGCGGCACAAGTCGGTACGGGCTCATGTCATGCCGGACCTATACCAATAGAGGAGAAGGCACGCAAATCGTGGGAGAGAGGGAGGGAGGCCGGCCGGCAGACGCCGGCGGAAGCCACAGCTAGTTCTCCTGTTTCGAAAAATAGAAAAACCGGCTGCGGCCTCCCTCTCCCTCTCCCTCCCTCCTCCGCTCGCACTCTTTTCTTCTCCTTCTCCAGCTCTGGCAACGCTTTTCGTTTCGTTGCCAAAACCATACTGGTAAACCGCCGGTATGGCTCGGAACTAGCCCTGGTCCCAAGTGTTGGGACAAGATGAGTCAAGAAATGGACTGGGACAAGATGAGACATTCACCATCCTGAGTGTCAGTACGCGGGGTGTCCCATTCTACGGAAAAATTGGATGGCCCAATTCCATAGCATTTAAAACCTAGCATACATACATAGATACATATATATATATATATATATATATATATATATATATATATATATATATATATATATATATATATATATATATATATATATATATATATATATATATATATATATATAGATACATACATGTGCACATTTATGTCTATGCATGTATGTACACATATGAATACATACATATATTATCGTGTACATTATGTGCCACATCCTCGTGCTTAGATTTTTGGAGCTTGTCTTGCCAAACACTGAAGGACACATCCACTTGGCAATAATGCCAAGGATCTAGATAACATTGCTTCCCATGGTACTATTCATTCATCTTAAAAGTCACATCTCTTCAAATAAAGCCCACGCATATGCAATTTGTCCATCTTGCAGCTACCTCATACACTTTTGAAACTCAAAGGCCTGGAACTCAAGCCAAAAACCAAGAAAGGCATCTTGATGTCCACACTTTTACCAAAACTCCAGTCCTATCAACCATTACATCATCAGCATAAGTTTTAAAAATCTGATTCACAATTCGTTATGACAATATTATCTTACCCTTCAGAATAATCTATAGCCAAAAGTAAAAGTGGCTGAGTTGACATATAGGTAATACTTTCTTTAATGATCATCATCAATCATTATAATTTTGAAACTAAGCTTCTATGATAATTCAAAATTTTGTAGATCTCACACACTTTATTTGATGTCTTAACAAAATGATCCTCATATATTAACAGAACTGAAAGCAAAACCTAGATAGAATGATAGATGCACATGGCATAATATACACTAATTTTGGCTATACCTACCGAGATTCACCGAAATCCACCTTAAATTTTAAACCATAAAATGTGAACATCGCTTCCCAAATAATTGTTCTTTGCTCAATTCCATCATACCAAGAAGTCGGCAGATGATATAGCGGATGACTCCGCTCCTAGTATGACCAAAAGTGAACGACATGGACCAACTATTGAGAAGGAACACTAAGGAAGTGACATTTTCAAAAGATGTTAGGATTCCAGATAATCCAAGAAGCATTAATTAAAACAATAAAATCCAATTACTTATATTTGAAATTTTCTCCTTGTAAGTAAAAACTTACAATCTGTATTCATAAAAAAGCATAAGAATTTGATTTTATTTTTATAGAAAATTTATAATACATGGATTTGGAGAATGGTAAAATAATTGATAGCAGTGGTGACTGATGACAAAGGTTGTTTCATATGGTTAGTGGAGGCAAATGGGTATTGAGAAAACATACAGCACCTAAGGCATTTAAGCCATAAATAGAGCATCATTCCATGTCATGTAGTTTTAAGCACAAGGAGGAAAATACAACAAAGTAAAATCTCACAATCAATATGCCAAATTACAGACTTTATTTTTCTTTTTGTTTCAACCTATTTTTCATGTATTTTTAATTAAGAATGGCATCTCTCTGTTACTAAGCCTTATCCCAAGCCTCTGATATGCTGCTTAATAGTAACTATTATGGGTAAAACAATGAATGAAAATTAACCATAATATATAAAAAACTAGGAAAGGCACATGGGTTGTCATTTTTAAAGAAATTGTATTTTCATTGCTTCTCTCATTATTAGAAAAGTAATTTAAAAAGTATCAACGGAAAAGAATTCTGAGAGCATTCATTTGGTCAATCAATAAAATTAAAGCAGCTAATACAAGTGTCAAAACATGTGTTTTCTTTTTCTGATATATAACAATTTTGACTTTTTAGTTGAGGGTGGGTGAGATACAAGTGTGGATGCCAATGTAACAATGCCCAGGTTTACTCTCCTCATATAAAGAGGTCCATCTCTTTTTCTAATAATCCAACTGAATCTATAATTAAATCCTTGTTCTTAGATTTCATCTCTTTCTACTAATCATAAAGCACAGCAATAAAATAATTTATTTTTTGAAAGAAGACTAGAATGGATCCACAATTTTTTATTACAAATGCATTCACCCATGATTTATATAGGTATAAACATATGGGGTATATGTCCCTACAAATTCCTTGGATTGGATGACTGACTGCATATGTTTCCACTCTCCACTCATAAAAAAAAACTCTTATCTTTAGTAAATGCATTCTTCTTGCTCAGCTCTTGCTCCAAGGGACCGAAACAAGTGAACCATTCAAAGGCTGGAATGTATTTTAGAAGGTTATAAATGATAAAATATCATTTAATTTTACTCGCAGGTCGCAGCCATCCTTGTCTCCTCCAGGGTGGCATATTGCACTTCATTTTATTAATTTAATTTTTGGAATAGCATGTCTATAACTTCTCAATGATGTGGTTATCTCTAATAAGCTATCGGTTAAGGTCCGCCGTACCGGTACCGGTCGGCGTACCGGTGGCATCCCGGACCGGTACGAAACCGGTCCCGTACCGGTCCGTACCGGTGGCGTACCGGTCCGTACCGATCCCGTACCGGCCCCGTACCGGTTCTTCAACAATAAATTACCGGTACCGGATTTCACGCTGATCCGGTACCGGTCCCAGGCCGGACCGGTACGTACCGGCCGGTACGGACCGGTACGGCAGACCATGCTATCGGTTAATTAAGAGGCAAAAACAAGAGATTAGGAAATTCTAAGAAAAAGCAACATTAATTAACTTTCCATGGAAATATAATAAAAAAATAATATTAGTCTAAAAGTCGCCACCTTAGCCATCTATGCACCTACCTCGACAAGGCACTGAGGCAGCCACCTAGCGCCTGCCGCAATATTTTCAACCAATTTGAGCATGGTACATGAAACTGACTTAGGAGTTCAATTCTTCCCAAATTAGTAGTTTTTGCTAACTTACTAAATCTTATTGGATATGTTTCGATTATTTTGGATATAGCTATTTTTCATCATTATGCTCATTAATTTTTAAATTATTATTTTCTTGGTTGCCTTGACTTTTGCGACCCAGCTAACACCTACCTGGCCTCCTGGCTGCTGGTGTGCAGCCTAAAATCTTTTTAAACAACGGAAATAATAATCTTGAAATTAATATTTAGCAGTATAACCAACATAAGCTTAATTTCGCTATTCTAGTTTTTATGAACTAAATTGGAAAAAAAAAATGTAGATCAAGTTGTAAATCCATAAATTCATCAAACATCATTTTACTTCCTTTATCCAAAGTATAAATCTTAATCTAATATGTGGTTTACTTCCAAACTATACAATGCAAACCTTAAGAAGTCACCAAGTCCTTCTGCACTGTTAAGTTCAAACCTATAGCTGCCCCAATAAAAAATTCTGATGCAAGAACCAACTAAAGTATAAACATTATAACATTCATGCAATGCCTCAGACGATCTTTGATTAGGTCATAAAGAATTTGAAGCCCTAAGATAGAGCTCAAAGTGGATAATTCTTGAAGGATTTATCAATTTCCTTTCAATATGTGAAAGGACTTCTAGCTAGATTGCTGGAGTAATAGAAACACATTATTCAAAGACCCTTCATCACAAAAATATTACAAGAACTAAGAGCTTGACATAGTTTTAATTATATGAATGATAGATTAATGATATATGATGTTAGAAAATGAATCATACAAACAGATGCTGTAGCTGCTAAGACTAATTAAAAAAAGAAAGAGCAGATGTATAAGCTAGAATTGCAACATAGACGTAGATATTTTTTTCCTTGATGAAAGAAATGTTTTTTTTCTTCTTTTTTTTCCCCCTTTTTTGGTGCAAATGAGTATGTCCCTGATGGTCAACAGTTTCATAAAAGTTGGAAAGTTTTGAAAGTTGAAACAACCGTAACAAGCTCAAAAGTGTTTCTTGCCAAATATCAGACAAACTTTGCTTTGAAGGTTGTACAAAAATTGAATTCTCAATTTCTCTAGGCTAAGAATCTGCAAATAGGTGTCATTTAAAATAGTCTCTGCTCGTGATTGAGAAAAAGGGTCTCCCACTTATGTATACTTGACATCTCTTAGGCTGGAAAATTGTTTAATGATATCATTTAAAAAGAGTATGACAGTGATAGAGAAAAGGGGTGAAATTTATAACGTATGAGAAATGGAACCAAACTGCACAGTATGATGCTTTTCAATGGTTAATGACACCTTCAAATCTACAACAGCAAGATCAGACCAATTTACTAATTTAGTAGGTCTCGCAGCCATCAGCTGGCTCTTTTAGGTTTGGTAGTATGTCCCTCACTTCCACAGAGTTTTCTTGAACAGGAATATCGCACAAAGCCATAAACTTATAGAGAGTTGACACGAGGTAGAGAACCACTAGAAAAAAAACTTATTAATCGTTGATGGATTATACTTCGGTCCATACTGCTGATCTGATAGATATGTGATCAGGTTTGTTGGTTAATATTAAGATTCATTATATGTTAGATTACAGGACAAAAGGATATATCATCATTCCACCATTATACAAAAAAAAGAATACGATAAAAAAGGGAAAATTCAGATAAGGGGCAATAGAAGAGAAAGAAAAGAGAAATCACAATGGGGACAGATATTAAAGGAAAAAGGGAGAAAACTTTTCAAAAGTATAGGAGCTTCATTAATCATTTATCCACAAAATATATGTCATTAGCTCACTAAGGAAAAGAACCAGAGGTCCAAAAAGTGCAGGTCTGAAGCCTCGAACTTACTCCATTTCAATCCTAAATAGTAGGGTTTTCCAAGTCCAAACTAAACAAAACAAAATCAATATCATGATATGAAACAACTGATTTATCCTAAGTAAATAGACAATCAGAGAAGGATTAATGAAAGGGGTCGGTCATAGAACTGAAGAAGTTGAATAGTGTAGTTAATCATGACATTGCCCTCTTCCTTTGTCTTGTTGCCTGCCACAACAAAGAGGACTTGCTAACAATATAGAAGATATTCCATCTATCTCAACCTAAAAAGATAGCTTTACTTAACCCATCTCAATCTAACGAAAAATTAATGTAGAAAAAGTGAATAGACTTGTAGAAACCACATTAGAATCACATGCTTCCCTGTGGTTTTGACAAAAACAGTAGTATCCCACAGAGATAGGGATATCTAAGAAAGAAGCATTTTACAGTCTTAGGTATTAAACATTTTCAACCCTAAGTCATAAACATAACAAACAAAAGTAAACAACTTTCGGGAAATAGTGAGAAAAAGGATGATATGAAATCAAGAATTGTAATATGGGTAAGACTAATGGGCATATGTGGACACTGAAACAATATGAAATTGAGCAGCAAGGTGTCCTTTAATTAAAACTTTTTACATTTTTCTGTACTCAACAAAAGGTCTTAAACAACTTTTAGGAGATATCTAATTCTTATTATACCATTTTGTTGTAACCCACTTCAAAAGACCACTAAAGAAACACCCATGCTTACTAGCTTCCAATACCTGATGCAGTTTCCAGAAACTGTATAAACCAAGGAATGCCGTACCAGCCCATACCGGCCGGTACGGTCCGGTACGTACCGGTCCGGTCCTTGACCGGTACCGGAAATAGATGAAAGCCGGTATTTTCTGGTTTTTTTGTGCGAACCGGCCGGTACGGAGTCCATACCGATCGGTACCGGCCGGTACCGCTTGGTACCAGCCTCGTACCGGTGCGAACCGGCCGGTTCGCGTCGGTACCGACCACAGCGCCTCGCGCTGTGGTTTTTATCTCTCAAAAAACAAAGTGGCCTCTCAGCTACTTCTGTTCTATCAAATCAAAGGCCACTTCTTTTTTGTTATTTTTGTTTTAAAAAAAAGAAGTGGCCGAGAGGCCACTTCTTTTTTTGAGTTGACAGCACGAAAATCGAAGTGGCCTCTCGGCCACTTCTTCCTCGCTCGTTCGGTTATAAAAACCAAACGAGAGGCTCTGTCCAGACTCCAGAGTAACTAAAATCCAGAAGTGAGCCTCTAAAGAGTAATCAGAGACGGAAAGATTTGAGAGATAGCCCACAAATTGAGGAGGAGGTCCTGCCCAAAAAATCCAGCGGAGACTATTTAAGGTGCAATTTTTTTGTCCTATGTTATTTCATTAATTTTGTTAATAAGTAACTAAAAAAAATAGTTTATAAATTACTTAAATAATAAGATAATGCAAAAATTTACTTTATTAGCTTAATTTTTTGATAAGTTGTACATTTATGATAGAAATGGAGCCATCAAGAAAAACGAACCCTGCAAAGCGTGATATTGGCTGGTTTTATGGACGAAGACTTGGAAGTGAGGAGCAACGACACCAGTTTCAATGCAAGTTTTGCGACAAGGTTTTCAAGGGAGGAGGGGTAACCAGGTTGAAGCAACACTTAGCCGGAAATTCCGGTGAGGTTGCTACGTGCCCAAATTGTCCAAGCGAGATTCGTGTGCTGATGAGGCAGAATCTCGCTGAGGTCAAAGAAGCGAAGGAAATGGCTTCCAAGAAGAGGGCGGAGGTCGATCACCGAGTGGCAGAGCCACCTTCCTATCACTCTAGGGAGCCAGAGGAGGTCGAGGATCTAGATGAGGAGGAGGCAGATATTCAGGCAGCCATGCATGCAAGCCTGGATGATCAGTGGAAGCAGGAGGAGGTGGCCAGGCATAGGGCTCGATTTGGGCCCTCTGCATACGAGTCGGACGGCGGTTCTGGGAGCACTAGACAAGATCCAAAGTTCTTGAGGACAACTTCAGTCAGGGAGGGCGTCGGCAAAGAACGTGGCCGGATTGCATCTATGCTGGGTAGTTTTGGTAGCCGAAAGAAGTCATCTAGAGGAATTCCACAAGGAGCGATAATTCATGATGTAGATCCGCATGCTCTCCCCAGCAGAGATCAAGGCAGCAGAGGGTAGACACAATGTGGATGAAGGATAAGAAGAAAACTATGTGGCGAGCTATTGGATCCTGATTTCACTTCAGCCACATTCCAGCGAATGTGGCAGACAATACATACTACAGGTCTGCCATTGCCGCCATACAAGCTGCCGATCCCGGTGTAGTTCCTCCAGGCCCGAAGGAAATATACGGTGAGCTTCTTGACAACAATAAGAAGGAGCTGGAGAATTGGATTGACTCCTACAAGAGCAAGTGGCCCATATATGGACTAACCATCATGTGCGATTGTTGGACCGATCCGACCAGGCGGAGCATCATCAACTTCCGGACATACTGTGATGCTAAGACCTTCTTCCACAAGTCGGTTGATGCTTCGGCTTATGTGCACAACACCTCGTACATGCTGAAACTTATGGAGGATGTGATTGATATGGTAAGAGAGGAGAATGTCGTGCAAGTCGTCACTGATAATGGGCCGCAATATAAGGCTGCCGGGCAGGTCTTGATGGAGCGGCGACCACATATTTTCTGGACCCCATGTGCTGCACATTATATTGATCTCATATTGATGGACATTGGAAAGATCCGTAGGGTGCAACAAACGGTGGAGACAGCCCAACGCATTACCAGGTATATTTATAACCATAACTGGGTCCTTTCACTGATGAGAAAATATGCAGGGGAAGAGATTTTGAGACCAGGAGTCACACGGTTTGCTACCAACTTCATCGCACTTGATAGCATACTCGAGAAGAGAGGAGCCCTACGTCAGATGTTTGCCAGTTCCAAGTGGTATGATAGTAGATATTCTTATGCCGGCACTGAAGGGAGCAAGATAGAAGACTTGGTGATGAGACAGCCATTCTGGCAGCGGGCTACTACAATAGTCAAGGCTATCAAACCATTATATGAAGTGCTGCGGACCGTAGATAGCGAGATCTACCCCCAGATGGAATTTTTGTATCACATGATGGTCAAGGCAAAGGATCAGATTATGGAGGCAGATCCAGCACATGGCCGGTCGTACATCAACATCATTGAGCAACGGTGGGGAGCGCAAATGGGTACAGAATTACATCTAGCAGGTAAGCTAAGATATAATTATAGTGACAATTATAGAGATGGATGTAATTATATAATTATGCTAAGATAGTCTCGTATATGTGCAGCATACTACCTAAACCTCCGGTTTTAGTACAGCATAGATGGAATTGGTATGGATGAAACACTTCTGGATGCTTTGCGTAATGTGATTTACAAGATGGAGCATGATCCAGAAAAAGCGGCCCTATGTCTTGAAGAGGTAATTATGATTTAGTAATTACCAGCATGTATAAGTATATCGGCATCTTCAATTATTAACATGGTTTTCTTATGCTTATTTTTCACAGAGCAAATTATTTAGAGAGGGCAGCTACAGTTTTGGCCAACGAGCGGCTGTCGTCAGCAAACACAATATGAATCCAGGGACGTGATACTAAAGCTAAACATTCACCTGGTGTTACTTAGTTACTATTATGGAACTATCATATATGTAATTTTCATAAATATTTTTGCAGCTGAATGGTGGGTGCATTTTGGCGGATCCGCGAGAAATCTAAAGCGGATAGCTATCCGGATCCTCTCCCAAACAGTCTCCTCTAGTGGATGTGAGCGCAATTGGTCCACCTTCGCCCTTATCCACAGCAAACAAAAAAACCGTTTGACGCAAAAGTGTCTCAACGACCTTGTTTATGTGCATTACAATTTGCGGTCGAGGCTAAAGTGCATCCAGGAGGAAGTGGAGTTCAAGTATACAGATCCGATTTACGGAACCTTCACCGCTGATAACGATGATCCACTACTCGGCTGGCTTGTAGGCCAGCAGCAGGAGCCCGAGCTTGACGAGTCAGGATCGCCTCCACGACCAGCTACCTTCATAGCCACCGAAGCTGGGGTCGATCCAGAGCAATGGGCTGAGCGCAATATTCCACACACTCCCAGAGCTGATCAGCCGCAGGCACAGGGGAGCCAGACAGAGAGGACCAGGAAAGAAAAACAAAGGGTCCCAATGGAGAGTGTCGAGGAAGAGACTTGGACTAGCAGCGATGAAGGTTCTAGTGGTGATGGATCTTCTAGCCATGGAGGGAGCGGAGGACAGTATGGTCCTCATAAGACACAGCCGGAGGGTGGTCTTTATTTCACCGGTGAGTCCCAATTTACGGGTGCTACACAGGATACGGACCACGGTCGACCACCTGATAGATTTCGTGAGGATATCATTGGATATAGAAGACGGGCTCCTCGAGGTCGTTCAGGAAGACAGGATACAACTGCAGATCCGACAACATACGGATACGGATTCTATCATCCACAGCCTCAGCCTGACGAATATGGATATGGTGCATTGAATTTTGCTTCCGCCATATTTGGATGGGCCCCTACACAATCAGAGGACACCTCTCAGAGCCAGAGCGTGAGCGAGAGATCCGACAGTTCTTATAACCTGGCGCGCGTTCCTTCTGATTGGGTTGATTTGCCTCCTGATTATACTTATGATCCGGATATCTACGAGAGCCATCGGCACTCGTCCCGATTTTAGATATCCTAGAGTACTTTAAATGTATGTAAATGATTGTATCTTAATTTGAAGATATTTTATGTGTATCATTTTATCATTTGGAACGGAAGGAAAACATAACATGCATCATCTATATTTCAAATTTCAACCCTAAATTTAAATATAAAAACATCAAAAATCATGAAAAAAGAAATAAAAAAACATCAATCTTCACTTAATTTAAGATCCAACAGAGACAACATTTTTAAAAAAAAAAAAATGTCTGGCTCGCGGTACCGGCCGGTACGGTACCGGTCCGTACCGGTACCGACCGGTACCGTACCAGTCCGGCCGGCCACCGGTACGCCGACCGGTACCGGTACGGTGGACCTTGGTATAAACTGTTTCATGGAATGTTTTCAAAATGTCGGACACCATCCTTTACTTGTCAGATGGTCTGAGAAATCACAAGAGAAGAAGAAGGAGAAGGAGAAGGAGAAGAAGAAAAAGGAGAAGGAGAAGGAGAAGAAGAAGAAGAGGAAGAAGGAGAAGGAGAAGAAGAAGAAGAGGAAGAAGGAGAAGGAGAAGAAGAAGAAGAAGGAGAAGGAGAAGAAGAAGAAGAAGAAGAAGAAGGAGAAGAAGAGGAAGAAGGAGAAGAAGAAGAAGAGGAAGAAGGAGAAGGAGGAGGAGGAGGAGGAGGAGGAGGAGGAGAAGAAGAAGAAGCAGAAGAAGCAGAAGAAGAAGAAGAAGAAGGCAAAAGGAGGAGGAGGAGGAGGAAAAGACGAAGGAGGAGGAGAAGATGATGATGATGATGATGAAGATGAAGTAGAAGCTCAGGAGTTAGTAGGTGGCCTCAGCTGATGTGGCTATGGAAGAGATGCATGGTGTCCATCAAATAAATTTCCACTTTCCTTCAGAGAAATCAAAATAAGAGTCAACAAAAACCATGGAACCTACAAAAAATCTCTCAAAAATTTTCATTTTGTGCCTCTATACTCGTAAAACTTATGAAAAAATAGAGTAGTTGATTCCAATGGAGTATGTAAGGCGATTTTTAGAAATCAGGCAATGAAAATGCCAATTTTTCTTATCTACCTATGAACATAGACTTCTCTCTCCAGCAATACACATATACATATATACGAAACTGTGCATGAAGCAGCAAATATACTGCCACAAAGACTTGCATGATGAAGATATTACCAGAAAGCTAATTTAGTTACTCCTCAGGGCTATTGCTGAACAGTCTAATATAAAAAAGAAACAAGTGCTAAACAAATCGACATTTATATTCATGCTAAATTCCAGTTTTACTTAGAAACATGCAACTATATCCAAATAAAACTTAGATTATGCAACAGTATGAGAAATTACAATTATTCTGTTAATTTAAAATTTTAAAAAAATACTCAACTACTAATATAAGGAAGAAATAACTAGCAAAATTTTACTGGCAGTGGTGCTGATAAAGCCTACAGTTTTTTCTTTTACTACATACCAAGGAAATATCAACTAAAGGAACTTGTATTGGGGAAATGAATATATGCGCACCTCATCCAACATAGCCAACAGTTTCATGACCTTGTTCTGAAGGTCCTGTCTTTCGGAGGGTGAGAGCTCACTAGAAGAGTTGGCAGTGGACTCTTGAGGGTTTGAAGGCATCCCTTTACTCTTTGATACCCCATCGGTATCCTTACAACCAGTCGTACCAGCAGAAGAATGGACACTTTGGCTTTTATCTGCCTTGTGCTTCAAAGTCTTCCGGGCATTAACAACTTCATCAAGTAACTCTTGTGCTGCCTTGAGATACTTAGAATTTGGAATGGAACTTGTAAGACTTGAAACTCCATAAGGAGAAAGGTTAGCATGCATATTGTTGTTTCTAGAGTCATCATCTCTACATGAACTGCCATTTCCTAAATTTGACTGATGTGGCCCAAAGAAAAATATGTCTGAGCTAGCAGGCCGGCACTGAAATGAAGGAACCAGAATTTGTGTGCCAAGGCTAAGTGACAGTCCATGGTTTTGCATGGTGGAAACATTTGACTGCTGCAAAGACAAGTTCTGTCCATTTAAGGTGCCCAACTGGGTCTGCAGACCCATGTGGCATTCATCACTAACAGAACTGCGAACAAGATTTCCTGGACCATTCATTGACCCGCCAATTGTTTGCATGAATGGCATCTCAATTCTCCCATCCCTCCAAGCATTGTAAACATTTTTGTCAAGATGAGAAGACACCATGTGAGGACCTTCCACAGATGAGCCTTGTGAAATCATAGCAGTGGGAACAGGGAGCTCGACAGAGTTCTGCTGTGATTGAGTATCGCCTGCCAAAGCATCTGAATATGGACTAGAAGAGGGATAGTTAAGATATAGCATGTTGCCAGTAATTGATGACTCAGGATATGGAGTATGACCTGGATCCCTTAGACACAGGTTCGGCATGGCATCTCTTTGATCGGTAGAGCTGGTATAGAAAGTAGCCATTTCCCTCTCCCTTGATTTCAAGCAGTTCGAGATCTTCAGAAATAGCAAGAGTTGAACAATAAATCATTACAATATTGGGTACAGCAGTAGGCTAGCTGCCTGTCATGAGGAGTCAGGAAGGCTCCCAATTGCATCAATTTTCAGAATACAGAAAGCTCGAGTCCTCTGTGAAGAAATGAGTTCGATGCAAGAAGTTTGCACAGGGGAAAAAAAGGTCAGCAGGTACGAGATCAGGAGCATATACAAAGACAAACTAATAAATCATTAAATATAGGGGGAAAATTAGCATAGATCTTGAAAGAGAAAGTAGTGGGCATTTATTTATAAATATGACATGGTTTATTGATTTGATTTTCCTTTGTTACCAAGAATGTCTTGATAACAAGATGAAAAGAAGAAAAGGGAGTGAAATTGGATCATAAACTGGCATCCGGCAACCATTCCTCGTACTTCTAGGCTTAGTAACTGCTCTCGCAAGGATGGTTTCTGAACCACTAAATTAGCATAATCAGAAAGAAAAAAAAAAAGGGATAAACAAAGAAACAATAAAAACAAATTAAGGACATACGAGGATCAATAAAGTATACACAAACAAATAACAGAATGATTGAACACCATATCCTCCGGTCCTTACCTTTATACAATGATCGGAAGAGCAATCAGCAGCAAGCAGCTCATAGTTGTTCCACCTCTTCAGCCATGAAAGAAGCAAGCTCGCGACCAACCTGGATAAAAAATCAAACAAATAAACCAAGTTTCTTTCCTTTTAAGGCTACATGCTTGAACAATATCCAAAAGTAAGGCACGCAACAAACTTCTACTGAAAGATATCAGAATCTCAATTCCCACAACTTCAGCTCAAAGCACACAACAATTTATGCCAACTAACAGAAAAGCAGAAATAAAGCGCAGAAGAACCAGCACCAAAAGAGCCCAAATAATTCTATTTTACCTCCCTTCCTTTTTAGCATCTCTGAGGCAAAGGGCTTTCACCTATAAAACCCAAAACCCATCTCAAAAGCTCCTTTCCTTCACCTAGTCAACACACCCAAGAGTCCCAAAAATTCCAAACCCCATAACCAAAAACAGAAGAAAGAAAGAAAAGCTTTCCCGAACCCAAAAGCAGCACAACCAAAAACCAAAATTAAGCGAAGTAGGAAAACAGAACACCAACCCCTTCTCCAGAAGTACTCATTAAACCCAAGAAAGTGGAGAGCACCCAAGAAGAAGAAAAAACAACAGAACCAATTTCTAGTGAATTATTCCTTGCAAAGAAAAAACAAAATTTTCAGAGGAAAAGAAAAATCAGGGAGAAAGTTTGTTGCACCCACCAGATACAAAAGAATAATTAGATTAAAGAAATTGTATACAGAGAGCAAGAGACAAAAAGAGCAGCAGAAGAAGAAATAAATGAGATGGCGAATTTGTACAAAGAAAAAGTGCAGATATAGAATTGTATATGTACGTCTATGTGGGTACGAATAACATTAATAACTGAGACAGAAAAGGAGGAGGGATGGAGACTTGCTTGAGCGAGAGCCGCGGGAGAAGGGCTGCTGTGCACCCTATGGGGAGCAGGAAAGCACGAATTCGCAGCCGATCCGCCGTGGGAAATCCTCCCAATACGGAGACAAACCGATCCCAAGGATTCAAATCACCACCCAGCCCCCTTTCTAATTCTTTTCCTTCCTTTGCTCCTCCTCCTATGTAACAATACTTACCTCAGCACCAATACCAGCACCCAGAATAATATAATACGTCCACTAATGATTCCTTTTTAAATTGCTTTCCCTTCTCTCTCCCTCCCTCTCTCTCTCTTCCTCTTCCTCTCTATCTCATTAGATTTTATCATCATCAGACCCCAACATTCTAACTTTCACGTGAGAATAACAGTCCCTGAGCTTCAAAAAGCCATGACAATGGCTTCTCTCTCTCTCTCTCTCTCTCTCTCTTCTTTTACCTCTCTTCTTAGCCAAGTCTGAAGCACCTTCCTATCGCCTTCACTCTTGGGAGTTGGTGCTGGAATTGTTACGGTGTTCAATCTTCTAACCACCAGTTGGTAGACCAAAATCTTCTCTTAAACTCATTTGGTCCTCCCTTGGTTCCTTGCCCCTCCCTCCCTCTCATCATACCGAGTTCCAAAGCATGAGGAAGATGCTGACATCTCACAATCCAGACCACATAAAATAAAAGGGAGTCCTGACTCTAATTCTCTCTTATGAAAAGGCCATCCTTCCCCAAACCATCCTGTGGGGAACTTGCTTTAGAACAAGGGCATCATTATGTAGATTGATGCGGGTTTCCCAACCTTTTGAGCACCCTTTGTGAGACCTTTTGCTGTACAAAAATATAAAATATATAAATAAATCTATTTTATTTTATTAATTTAAGTAAAAAAAAAAAAAAGATGATTTCAACGTGATATCAGAGCAGAAATTCTGAATTCAAATTTTATCTCCACACTCATTAATCTTATTATTAAAAATTTTATATGTTGGGCTCGCTCATTAAAAAAAAAATCCAGCTCATATATGAGAAAGAGTGTACATGCTGATGTGGGTTATGGGCCTTATGGCATGTCTTGATTAAAAATCACTTCCCTTGTAATTCTTTTTTAATTGCTTCGCATCAAGTGTGTGCTTGGTGTTGTGTGCAAAGCCTGCTTGCATGCCTGATGTCCCTTTCTAACTGTTTGTGCATGGCTTTATTAGTTTTTAAATTCTGGATGAGTGCAATTCTGGCAAATCCTCCTTGGAATTCGTAGATCGATCGGGGCGTCGTGTCGACAGGTGATTAGCTGAGTTGAAATATTTCAATGCCCTCATGTGAACTTCAACAGTAGATTCTGGAGTCTTTCAATAATTTAGCTGCAATAGATTACAAGATCATGCATGATCCAACCTTGGTAGCTTGACCATGGTGGGGAATACCGGTCACTGCTATTTATAGTCAGAAGGAATTCTTGGTTCCATTATCCAATAGCCCATTGTTGCCAGTCCATGGAGCGCCTAACCAAATAAATAAAAAGATAGTAGAACAATTAAGGTAGACTAATTAATTGATTTAATGCATAAATTCAAAAAAATATATACAAATTATCGATAAAAATATTGATGGGTTGAATACGAACAGTTATCCATTATAGTGAAATAGGAATTCCATTGCATTTGCAAACTGGTCGACCAAGGTTTGAAGGTCTGATAATGTCTTTTTCTCATCGAGAAAATGAGTACCTGAAGATCTGCAGGTAAATCATCTAAAAAGTTGGTGGCAAGACCACTCTCCACCTGCCCCACCAGAGCTGAGTTCTTAATATGTTTTTCCATATAACATGAAATCATGATAGTTTGATTGTTTGGAAACCTTTTAGAATTTCATGTGCAATATCTTCCCAATATTTATTGGATTTTGTTCTTAGTTGACTTACAACTAATTGAATGCACCAACTTTGCCTTTAGGGTGCTCTGCTACAAGACCTTGGAATAGGTCTAAATTATAACTTTTAGACCTAGCTTGGAGAGGGGCCATATGTTCATACTTCCAGTACAATTCTCACAGACTGGTCATCAGAAAGTAAGAGGAGAGGTTGGTCTACCTTAGCCATTGGATGGTACTTTTCCTAGATCTACTACCTCCTGAGTGAAAATAAAAGTGCCTTTGAATTGAACTTGTAAATGTGAACTTAAAGTCTCTTGTTCCGGTTCACATAAAGCCTCTTTAATGCAAATAATTCTCTTACAGTGGTGTTTGGAGTTGTAAGGATTTCTTCCATCATGTTGATATGCCCTCTTTACCTCCATTTCATATCTGTCCACCAAATGGTTCATGGCTTAGTTGGTTTATCACTAAGTTGTAGTCAAACTGTTTGAATTCATAATTGTTAAAGATCCATTTATTGAAAATAATGGGACATTGGAAGTAAAGTGAAATAAACTTACAAGCGCATAAGACCAGCAATTAGTGTGAGGATATGTAGTATAATGTAGTATAAGAAGATAGTGAACTAAGTTAGCTAGTCTCTTTAAGAGTATGGAGTCAAGGTTCCCAGGAATGTAATTTGAAAGCTCTGAAGTGCAGGGAAGAACCTCTAGCCTTTTCAAGTTGCAGGAATCACATATACCAAAAGATACTGGTTTCATATTGTTGTATGAGGTGAAAATGAAGGTGAGGCAATCAACAGGAATGAGCTCGTAAAGGTAGAAACACAGAATAAGGTTGTAACCATGAAACTCTAGAAGGATTTACGTAATATTTTAAGAAAATCGAATCGACGATAAAGGAGAACAATTAATGCTGCACAATGCTGACACTGTTGGATCAAAATATTATTAGCAAAATCCTACATTGGGGTTGTACAGAGAAATCTGAACACATGAAAGTTGTAAGACATTTAAAAGCTCTACGCAAGGAAAAAAGAAAACAAAAAGATCTGGTTCATGTTGGATATGATAATATCAGCTTAAGACGAGACTCGGGAGATGGAGCGAGCAAACTTCACAAACTTTGTTCTTCAATGACATTTTAATTTGTTATTGTAGCAAGCAAGCCAATAGGGCACAACTCTCAGCTTCTCAAGCAATTAAATAACATGATATTAACTTGATTTCTAAACTAGTATCACAAGTCTCATCATAAAGGCCAAAACAGTTTAAGTGGTGCACGTGCTTCAAAAAAAGAAAAAAAGATCAATGTCTATCATTTCAGTGCTAGGTTTTCTGTGTGATCTCTGCATTGGATGGAAATAGAGCTGTGAAGAGTATGGACTTGGTAAGTTGGTATCAACTACCTCATAGTTTGCACACGCAAATGCCTCTATCCCAGAAGAGCCACAAATAATTTTCTCCTTATGTTATATTTGGGGGAAAAGGAATTCTGGTGGAATATAAATCTTAATTGCTTTACTCTAAAAATATGTTACTCGATAGTCACTGCAGATCTGCAGATCTTTGTCCTTATGAACTAAGATTCCAACAAATCCTGCACACAATATAGATCAACTAGTTCTTTAGGCAGATCTGCATTATTATAGCCTTGTGCCGATACTTTGATTTTCATAAGAGTTGATTGGGTTGCCCAAACCCATAGTCGTGGCTATGATCATTCCCACATAGGTTGGATACTTGTGATCGAGTACGTTTTATTTTAAATCATATTCAGAAACTATAATATTGCTCAAATATTCATGCTCATATTCATAAATCCGATTTTGAAAATATTCTGTTCAACTCAATAGCCTATGACCATATTATCCTTGTGGCAAGACTAGAGTACTACATTTAACCTTTGTGAAATAAATTCGTAGTACCACACTTAATCCCTACAAAGTAGGTCCATAGTATCACACTTAATGTTCGTCCGATTCCTGTCTACCTAAAAATATGCTAGACAGATCGTTGTTAGAACCGACGAACAAAAGTTAAATTTAAATTCTACTCTTATCTTTCCTACTCGAAGAATAGTGGTTGTAAGATGTCGATCCACAGGGAGGCGATTGGAGTTGCTTAAAAATTAGAACGTTCACTCGGATTCAAAATCGATTTTTGAATAACTAAAGAAAAACATGATGTCGGGGATGATGATAGATTCTCTAATTTACCAGAGAATTTTCTTTATTTAAAAATAATAAAAAGACAAGTACTTAGAAATCAAAGAGCATTTATAAATTTATGAAATGTTTAACTATTCAAAGGAAAATTTTGGCATAAATTAAAATGGATGAAAGCAAGTGCTAAGAAGATCAAAATCCTAGAACATAAATTGCATAAAAGAAAATTTAATATATTGCATCAAAGAAGAATTAAAAGATTGCATAAAAAAAATAGAAATTAACTTAAACCTAGAACAAGAATTGCATGAAAAAGAAATGATAGATTTGATAAAAAGAAAATTCATTACAAATAAAAGTGGAGATTAGAAACCTAATGTTTCTTCCCTTTTACAAATAACATAAAAAAAAATATAAAACAAATAAGCTTCTCCCTCAACATAAAATAACAAATTTTTTATTTCTTTCTTCTTCCCAAGAGAAACAGAGCAATGCTCTGTTTCTTCTTTCTCCTTTCTTTGGGCTCGCCAACCACCCGATTTGGACCCACCGGCCACTCCCCCCTCCTACCGATGGTTCCCTCTCCTTTTATAGATAGCTCCCACCCTGGCGATGGATCCCCTTTCTGCGTGGAGAGGAGGAGGAACAGGTGCGTGGGATTGTGCGTGGGAGATTGAGAAGGCGAAAGAGGCGGACGGCTGGAGCTTGATCACGGAAGGCTGGGATCTTTGGCTGGACGCGATGGAATTTCCTTCACGGATGGCTGCGGGATCTACGGGAGGAGCCGATCATGGCTTGATGGGCGCAGGATCCGTGGAGGGATGTGTGCGGCGTTCGGGCGGGATCCTTTCTTTTTCCCCGTTTCCGCACGGGATGAAGCTGGAGATCTTTGAAACGGGCGGAAGAAGCTGCATGAGGGGCGCTGATTCACGGACGCGGTGGAGGCTGGATCACGGGAGCTGGTAGCGGACGTGTTCCACCGAAAGAAGAGGTGATGGGTTTCCTTCTTTGGGTGCCGGATTGGAAGCGGGAGATGTTGATCTGGAAGGATGTTGATCGTGGCTGGGTGCTGGAACGCTGGGAGGAATCTCGGAGGAGGCGGACTCGGACGAGCGCGTGAGCTTCGTGGGATGCTAGGAGGAGCTGATCTGCCGTGGATCCGGGAAGAGTTGGAGGTGTCGTGGACGGCGGGATGGCTGGGCGTTGTGCTTGGATCACGCTGCAGTGGGAGAAGGAAATGAGATCACGGGTCATTTGTTCTGACTGGAGGTCAATTGCAAGTCTTTCAAGTCATGGGTCACCCAGCACCTCATAGTTATGATATGGCTAAATTAGATTTGCCCAAAATTCTTTCCCAAAAGCACAAATAAAATGGACCCGATTCGGACCTAAACCCGACTCGGACCCGACCCGATCTTCAACCGGGTTGGATCTAGGAAGGGATCCTTCTGAAGTCAAATTTGTACTCAATGTGCATTTTATCTCTAATTTATGATAATCTGTGTCAAACCCAAATATAATATTAATCTAGCGAATTTATTATTATCGGTTAGCAATAACACTAATTTTAGTGACATGTAGGTCGCACTTTTGTGCTCTCATCACACCCCCCAACCAGCTTATTGCTAGTCTCTAGCAATTTATTGCAGAAATGAGAGTGCAAAAGTATTAATTATTATATATATACATGAACTAAGATAAATACTCACTTTCGTAGAGCATTACGATTGCACTTAGCATGTGCAACAAGCCTTTAAACCCCTAGGTTACCCTAGTGGACGAGTGTTGTCTCGTGAGGGTTTGCAGTGAAGTTACCCACAAACTTCATCAGTTAGGGATTTCCAATTTTTAACTCGAAATTTGAACAGGTATTACTGTATGAAACTAGAATTGCAAGGACAATAGAGACTTGTTGTTATCATATTTAAACAGACTCTAACTCAAGTTTCATTACACCCAATCTATCTACTAACAAGTCAAAAATGTAGTGAGGTGCAAGATAGTATCATATAAATGAGTGGCTTTTACTTACTTCCAACATGATTACTCCATTTTTCAAGACTTTCTAGAGTTAAATGGTAATGAACACCCCGGATTTATTTATTCTCTTTTTTTTTTTAGACTAAATGCTAAGAAGAATGACTTGTGCAATATCTAGCCTTATTAAGCTTTCTAGCTAACCCATATAGCGAGTGTTAGGCCAATGACTCCCGATCCAGATGGCTCAGGGCACTAGGTGTAGAGACACCCTAACAGCCTTAATAACTCAAGTTAACTAGGCTTCAAGGCCAAATTAGTCACTCAGAGTTTAATCTCAATCATCCTCACCTTTTTACGCGAACACTCGCTGCTTGCCAGGCAAGAGGCCCGGTTACTCAGTGAGAAAACTTAAAATAAACTCATTATTTTATTTTATTTTATCTCTTTTTTTTTTTTGATTAGGGTGTTCATCACACATGTAACTTTAAATTATCCTGAAGATTAAAAGTATTCATATTAGTTGCAAGTATACATACCCCACTATTCATGTGCTTACGTGTTGGTGCTAAATCATCTTGTATCATGTTAGCAGAAGATAGGTGGAACGAAAACTCAAGCTAGAACTGCTATCATATTCCTTAACTCAAAGCTATTGTCAAAGCAATTTCTAGTTTGTACAGCCAAAAAGATTAGATCTTGAGTTAAAAATTTGAAATCCCTTCTCTTTTTTTTTAAAAAAAATCTTTTTTTTAAAAAAATCAAAAATATTTTCAATTTTAAATCTTTTTTTTATTTTTATTTTAGGTAGAAAAATCAAAAATATTCTCATCACCCCCCAACCTAAATCTAACATTGTCCTCAATGTTAAAAAAAATTTAAAGCAATAATAGGACAGAGGAGAAGTTACCTGATATAGGTGGGTAAAGTGACAATTGGGGCCAAAAAAAAAAAAAAAAACTCCAAACCTGCATATTAGCAAATTTTTTTTTATTATTATTATTAGTATTTTTTTATTTATTTATTATTATTATTATTTTTTTTGATTTTTTTATAATATTTACATGTTGGGTTGCCTCCCAAGAGCGCTAAGTTTTATGTCTTCAGCCGGACAAAATGTAAATCCTCCTTTTTTTCAACCATTATCTAAGAATGGTTTTGGAAGAGTCTGATGAAGAACAGTCGGCTGATGACGATCTATGCTCATAAAGGGAACAGAACTAAGGGGCGCATGCTTGACCCCTTCCTCGGAATGGGCAAGGTAAGCTTCTAAAGGGTCCTTATTATAAGTTTGTAAGAAAGTCTCCTGAACCAGACTTTCAATCATGTCAACTTCATTGATTTCTTTGTCGTCTGGTGGTTGTTTACTTATGTTGAAGACATTAAGCTCGACTTTCATGTTGCCAAAAGATAACTTCAGCATCCCATTTCGACAGTTGATCACAGCATTTGCTGTGGCTAAGAAAGGTCTACCTAAAATTATAGGTGTGTGACTGTCTGGATGTATTGCAGGTTCAGTCTCAAGGATAACAAAGTCCACAGGATAGTAAAACTCGTTTACTTTCACTATTACATCCTCTACAATCCCCTTGGGGTACTTCACTGTCCTATCTGCTAAGGAAAGGATAATATTTGTAGGCTTTAATTCCCCCAAACCTAACTTTTGGTACACATAGTAGGGAAGTAGATTCACACTGGCTCCTAAATCTAATAGGGCTCTCTGGATGATCGTCTCTCCTATTTTTATTTCAATGGTGGGGCAACCAGGATCTTTGAATTTCGGGGCAATCTGTTGTTGAATGAGAGATGAGGCTTGTGCAGCCATAACAGCTTGCCTAGGAATGCTGGTTTTTCTTTTGACCGTGGTGAGGTCTTTCAAGAATTTTGTATAGGAGGGAATTTGTCTTATGGCATCGAGAAAAGGTATATTTATCCGAACAGTTTTAAAGACTTCCATGATTTCATCAAAGTTAGATTGTTTCTTGGAGTCCTGAAGTCTACTGGGAAAGGGAACCTTAGGTTTGTATGTTTCTATGGGTTCTTCCTTTTTGTCTGATTTATCCTGTTCTTGACTCTTCTTCTGAATAGGGTTCTTATCGGATTCAGTTTTATTTTCTTTTCATGTTCAGAAAGTTGGACTTTATTGTCCACTTGCTTACCAGACCTTAAAGTGGTAATTGCCTGGACTTCATAGGTCGGATTTTCATTGATTTGATACTGACCTTTTTGATCTTGATTTTGTTGTCTACTAGGGTTAGACACTGGTTGACTAGGTAGTTCACCTTTCTTTCTATCCCCTAGAGAGTTTGCTATTTGGCTTAGACTAACCTCAAGTTTCGCAATTGCTTGCGCATGGAATTGGTTAGTCTGGGCTTGGGCTGTATTGGTCTGTTGTTGTTGCTTGATAAAATCTTGTTGTTGTTTCATCATATTAGCCATCATGGTTTCTAATGGTGAAGATTGCTGTGGGATAGGGGCATTATAGGGAGGTACAGATGGAACCAAAGATTGGTTCATTTGTGGTGGCCCTATCCTGGAAAAGTTGTTCTGAAAACCTGGTGGACCACCTTGATGCTGAATAGGTTCATTCTGCTTATATGAGAAATTTGGGTGGAACCTATTATCAGGATGGCAAACTGGGCTGAACGAATTGGGAGTGGGCTTCTTAAAGGCACTATATGAATTTAGAGCATTTGCTTGCTCGGCCTTTATGGTGGGCAGATTAGGGCAGCACTCCACTAGATGCTCTGGACTGTTACACAAGACACACAAACTATATGACTCGTGATCCACTTTCATGACGGGATTTGACTCTTTATATGAACTCGAACTAGTGGAAACAGTGAAAGCATCAAACTTTTTACTCAAGTTGTTCATTCCAGCCACCAGATTGGACATGACATTTTTGAGTTCTGGGTCTGCTTTCATTTCATAATTACCTGGTTTTCTAGACCCAAACTCATCTCTAATTACTTCCTCACCATAGCTACTCCAATTTTGGGCATTTTCAGCTAAGTCAACAAGAAATTCATAGGCTTGATCCGGGGTTTGGTTCATGAACCTACCTTTGTGCATGGACTCAATCATGTTTCTATGTGCTGGAGGTAGTCCTTTATAAAAGAAGTGGACCAGATCAGCCTTATCAAGCCCATGGTGTGGGCATTTGACCAACAAGTCATGGAATCTTTCCCAAAGTTGGGAAAATTCCTTCTCAGATTTTCCTCTAAAAGTTCTTATGGCATCCTTAATTTTTTCAGTCTTTACCATAGGATAGAACTTAGCCATGAACTTCTTAGATAGTTGTTCCCATGATGTGATGGAATTTGAAGCAAGGGAATACAGCCATGCAGCAGCACGATCCTCTAAAGTCATGGGAAACAACCTTAATTTAATACTCTCTTCATCTAAGTTTTGATTTCTAAACGTTTGACAGATTGTCAAAAATTTGTTTAGATGAATATAGGGTTGTTCACTCTCGAACCCATGAAACTTGGGTAACATGTTTATTGTTGCAGCCCGAATTTCAAATTGGGCTGCATTATTTATTGGCAATACTATACATGTAGGTGGACTAGCGGATGCAGGAGCGAATAATTCATTCAGGGTTCTAATGTGATCACCCATTGTATAGATTGGTGGTTGATCAATAATTCGTCGGATGTGACGATGCTTTTTTCCAACCTCTGGGTTAAATGGTGTTAACTTACCCCTTAATGATCTTCTACCATGCATACATTATCCACAACTTAATTAGACTCAACTCCTAAACGAAATCCTAGAAGAAGAGAAGAAGGGCTAGACCAAGATGACCACAATCAACACCACACAACAATTTGACCCTATTAGTCTTAGAACTAAGTGAGGTTTAGTAGCTTTTAAAATCTAGTTGCACAGAGATTTATCAGGTTAAAATGTTTCTGAAATTCTCTCTAGATTAGACAGCTCCTAATCTCCCTTTCAGATTAAGCTTGAGCTTACCAGTTAAGTGATCCAGTAACCAGTGACCAGGAAAGTCCCAGGGTGTGCGGTGGTGCCAGAAGGGATACACCGATACCACAATACCCGTAACAGTTCTCACTGTTGTAAAACTTTCCTAGACATCACCAATTACTAAATTCTCACTGGAGTGGCTTTCAGCCGCTTCTTTCCAAGAGCCTAATTGAGCTCGAAAACCCTAAGGCCAACGTCTAATTTGATTTTAATTTAATTTGGCTTAGGATATGTATGCAAGGTGGTGATTTTTGGGCTAAGGACAGGTAATGACTTCCTGACCTTATCTTTTTAATGGGTTTTGCCCTTAAATTTTTTTATGCAAATGCTTAATACTAAATGCAGCAAATAATCAATGGTTTTTTTTTAAAGTTTATGCAATGTCATTAGGTTGTATTGATTAAATGAGCAAGCATTTTTTTTTTACTTTTACTAAAAAAAATTTTTATTTTTTTTTATTTTTTTTTAGCAATAACTTGAATGTAAACTAAACACAATCTTTATGCGTCAGTCAATCTCCGAATGCCCGTTGAATAAGCTCTGGAGATTACTCCGTGAGGAGTCCCAATAGAGGTATGATCACCTCGGGGGATTGCACCCTATCAATTACTAGCAAAAATAATATTTTTTTGAATTTTTTTTAATTTAATTAATTTTTTTACTTTTTTTTTAGAATTTAAATTTCAAATTTCGAATCACAGAATTCAAATTTTGAATTTAAATTTTTGAATTCTTGATTTTTTTTTTTGAAATTTTTTTCAAATTTTTTTTTTACTTTTTTTTTAGAAAACTTTAATTTCGAATTTTAAATTTCAGAATTTAATAACTACGAAATTACTAACTAAAAATAATCAAAATAAAGAAAATTAATAAAAACTTACTACCGGAGTGCGTTCACTCCGGGCATCCAAAATCCAATTTGATCTTCGTGATCGTTCTTGCTTCTCGAATTGCCTCCCCGGCAACGGCGCCAAAATTCTGTTCGTCCGATTCCTGTCTACCTAAAAATATGCTAGACAGATCGTTGTTAGAACCGACGAACAAAAGTTAAATTTAAATTCTACTCTTACCTTTCCTACTCGAAGAATAGTGGTTGTAAGAGGTCGATCCACAGGGAGGCGATTGGAGTTGCTTAAAAATTAGAACGTTCACTCGGATTCAAAATCGATTTTTGAATAACTAAAGAAAAACATGATGTCGGGGATGATGATAGATTCTCTAATTTACCAGAGAATTTTCTTTATTTAAAAATAATAAAAAGACAAGTACTTAGAAATCAAAGAGCATTTATAAATTCATGAAATGTTTAATTATTCAAAGGAAAATTTTGGCATAAATTAAAATGGATGAAAGCAAGTGCTAAGAAGATCAAAACCCTAGAACATAAATTGCATAAAAGAAAATTTAATATATTGCATCAAAGAAGAATTAAAAGATTGCATAAAAAAAATAGAAATTAACTTAAACCTAGAACAAGGATTGCATGAAAAAGAAATGATAGATTTGATAAAAAGAAAATTCATTACAAATAAAAGTGGAGATTAGAAACCTAATGTTTCTTCCCTTTTACAAATAACATAAAAAAAAATATAAAACAAATAAGCTTCTCCCTCAACATAAAATAACAAATTTTTTATTTCTTTCTTCTTCCCAAGAGAAACAGAGCAATGCTCTGTTTCTTCTTTCTCCTTTCTTTGGGCTCGCCAACCACCCGATTTGGACCCACCGGCCACTCCCCCCTCCTACCGATGGTTCCCTCTCCTTTTATAGATAGCTCCCACCCTGGCGATGGATCCCCTTTCTGCGTGGAGAGGAGGAGGAACAGGTGCGTGGGATTGTGCGTGGGAGATTGAGAAGGCGAAAGAGGCGGACGGCTGGAGCTTGATCACGGAAGGCTGGGATCTTTGGCTGGACGCGATGGAATTTCCTTCACGGATGGCTGCGAGATCTACGGGAGGAGCCGATCATGGCTTGATGGGCGCAGGATCCGTGGAGGGATGTGTGCGGCGTTCGGGCGGGATCCTTTCTTTTCCCCCGTTTTCGCACGGGATGAAGCTGGAGATCTTTGAAACGGGCGGAAGAAGCTGCATGAGGGGCGCTGATTCACGGACGCGGTGGAGGCTGGATCACGGGAGCTGGTAGCGGACGTGTTCCACCGGAAGAAGAGGTGATGGGTTTCCTTCTTTGGGTGCCGGATTGGAAGCGGGAGATGTTGATCTGGAAGGATGTTGATCGTGGCTGGGTGCTGGAACGCTGGGAGGAATCTCGGAGGAGGCGGACTCGGACGAGCGCGTGAGCTTCGTGGGATGCTAGGAGGAGCTGATCTGCCGTGGATCCGGGAAGAGTTGGAGGTGTCGTGGACGGCGGGATGGCTGGGCGTTGTGCTTGGATCACGCTGCAGTGGGAGAAGGAAATGAGATCACGGGTCATTTGTTCTGACCGGAGGTCAATTGCAAGTCTTTCAAGTCATGGGTCACCCAGCACCTCATAGTTATGATATGGCTAAATCAGATTTGCCCAAAATTCTTTCCCAAAAGCACAAACAAAATGGACCCAATTCGGACCTGAACCCGACTCGGACCCGACCCGATCTTCAACCGGGTTGGATCTGGGAAGGGATCCTTCTGAAGTCAAATTTGTACTCAATGTGCATTTTATCTCTAATTTATGATAATCTATGTCAAACCCAAATATAATATTAATCTAGCGAATTTATTATTATCGGTTAGCAATAACACTAATTTTAGTGACATGTAGGTCGCACTTTTGTGCTCTCATCACTTAACCTCCACGAAGTAGGTCCATGGTATTGTACTTAACCTCTAAAGAGTAGATCTATAGTACCTTATTTAACCCTTGTGGAGTAGGTCCATATTACTGCACTACATTCTTGCGGAGAAACGTAGTACTATATTTAACTTCTGTGGAGTAGGTCCACAATACTGTACTTAAGCCCTCTGAAGTAGATCTACCGTGCTTAGCCCTTACAAAGTGGGCCCATAATACCTAGCTTACCCCCTATGGAGTAGGTCCATAATACCGAACTTACCCCCTATGAAGTAGGTTTATAATACCTTACTTAGCTCCTGCAAAGTAGGTATACTACCATGCTTAACCTCTATAAAGTAGGTCCACAAAACCACACTTATCCTATGAAGTAGGTCTATACCTATCAAGTCCTAGAATAGTCAAAGTGCCAATATTTAACTTCCACCAGCAAGGTCCATAAGATAGTCAAGATGAGAACCCAAATCTAAAACGTATCAAGCTCTTTTATAGAATAATATATGTCATATTCCAATCAGTTATTTGCATTCGATATACGATCTATAAATGACATGTATAATATTTTGTAATAAAGATATTACGTCCAAATTACAAACTTATTTTTCATTCAAAACATAATTTCATAAAACTCATAAATTGCATGTAAATCAATTTATAATTCATTTAACATCATAAATTTATATTAATTAGTTTAAAAACTAGGGAAGGTGGATCATTACTTACCTTGTGAGCATAATTGGTAAATAAATCCAACTAAGTTTTGAAAGTCTCTTTCAAAACATTATAGCCAAAATTATATTTTTATTAAAAATATAGCTATGACAAATTTTTAAAATCAAACCTTAGCCCCAACACCCCTATGCAAAATCAAGACCAATGATTAGAGATATATTGTGATAGAAATTAGGGCAATGGTGAAACAATATGATGAAAGATGAAGAAAGAATAAAGCTAGCAAGTGGCAGCATCCAACAATTGGGGTAGGTTTGATTTAGGTAATTCAACCAATCAAATCACAGAACAAGAGCCAAACATAATATAATAAGAATTAATGATGATGGGCTCTAGTTGTGCTCGACAAAGGCCAAAGTGGGGGATAATATGCTACGTAGCCACCAAATCAACTCAGGACCTTTTACTAGGGTCGATCCAAGGACATAGAGAGGAAGAGAGAGAATAGGAGAAATCTGTTGCTAGAGTCTACCAATCACAAGGGAGAGAGAGAGAAAAGGAGCAAAAGGGAGAGAAAGAGAAGAGAGAGAGAAGAAATGAAAGGAGGGTGGTATCAAATGGAATTGCTGGCCAGAATTAATGAGGCATGTTAAGTGCATATTTGTGCACATTTTAGCACTCTTTTGGACATAATTTTCTAAAGTTATCCTGCATATAACTCTTAAAAAGATGCATTTATTTATTTTGGTTTCCTTATTATAATTAAAGGTTCTTCCGGGCCGAGCCCACCTAAAACCTAGGTCACTCCCTATCTTTCCACTGCATCATCACAATTCATTTTAACTAATTGCGATCGGGCACATTTCAACCATGGATCTCTTCTCTTTGCACCACTCTCACTTCATCACAAAAGAGAAGATTTTTTAGCATCCAATCCACTGAACAATGGCTGAAATTAGGTTGAAATTACTGTTCATATGAATAGTGTTTGAGATGAAACTGCTCATATGAACAGTGTTACGTGAAAACACTGTTCATATGAATAGTGTTACGAGAAAATAATGTTCATTTTTTTCACTATTCTTCTTCCTTCTCCCGTGCTCCCAGAATTTTTCCAACATCCAAGCGGCAGCTTCCATCTTCAGCATTCCAGCTCCCTTCCCGAATCAGCATCCCATGATCCTCGCTCTCTTCCGGAGTTCTCCTGCACGCAATCTAGCCTCCCGCGATGCATCCCAGCGATCCTCGCATTCCTCTCTTTCCGGATTAGCTTCCGCGATTTCACGTCCTGGAGTCCCAGTTTCTTTCTTCCGTTTCTCGCCATCAAGGAGCCGTCCATGTCGTCCGTGATCATCTTCTTCTTTCAGCCCTCCACATTTCCAGCATCCCGCATCCCCTGTTTCCGTTTTAGCCTCCCGTGATGCATGCCAAGGATCGAGCAATCCTGCGGAAACCGAGTCCCAGCAAATCACGCATGCGTCTGTCTCCTCCACGATGCAGATCAACCTCCCCATGATCCAGCCATCCTCTTCATCAGCGATCCATCCGTGAGTCCACCTCTCCCGGATTCGCCATCGTCCATGCCCCAGTTATCGCAATCCAGCGCGCTCCCGGGGGATCCATCATCGGGTGAGTGTTGGGTATAAAAAGAGGCCATCGGCTAGGGAGAAGGGGAGCTCACATCCCGAAAAAGAATAGAGCCATGCTCTATTTTTGAAAGAAAGAAAAAAAAGGCATGGGTTCCACCGAGAGGGAGAAGTTTCCTGTTTGACTTTTTTTTTATTCCTTGTTTTCTTTTTATTTGCAGAAGAAAAGAAGCATTAGGCTTCATCTTCATTTTTACTTTTGTAATCATTTTTTTTTATGAAATCTACCATTTTTCTTTTATGCAATCTGTGTCTAAGTTTTAATTTAATATTTTACAATTTATTTTATGCATTTTGAAATTCTTATTTTAATTGCAAAAAACTTTCTTTCTTTTCTTTGTTTATTTTTTTTAGAAAAATAGCTCTGCTTGGTTAGAGATTAATCGAATATCCTTAATGAATTGTTTTTTTAAAAAAAATAAACCTTAATGGAGTTTCTATTCTCTATTTATGTACTTCAATCGCCTCTCTGTGGATCGACCTCCTACAACCACTATTCATCGAATAGAGGATAGTGAGAGTAAAAAAAAAAAATTGTTTGTTGGTTAAGATTTTGACAACGACACCTTTTTTAAGTCATCCTCAGGTTTACAAGAAAGCCGACAACAAATTTTTCATTGAGGATATTCGATTAATCTCTAACCAAGCAGAGTTATTTTTCTAAAAAAAATAAACAAAGAAAAGAAAGAAAGTTTTTTGCAATTAAAATAAGAATTTCAAAATGCATAAAATGAATTGCAGAATATTAAATTAAAACTTAGATACGGATTGCATAAAAGAAAAATGATAGATTTCATAAAAAGAAATGATTACAAAAGTAAAAATAAAAATGAAGCCTAATGCTTCTTTTCTTCTGCAAGTAAAGGGAAAACAAAGAATAAAAAAAAATCAAACAGGAAACTTCTCCCTCTCGGTGGAACCCATGCCTTTTTTTTCTTTCTTTCAAAAATAGAGCATGGCTCTGTTCTTTTTCCGGATGTGAGCTCCCTTTCTCCCCAGCCGATGGCCTCTTTTTATACCCAACTCTCACCCGGTGATGGATCCCCCTAGGAGCACGCTGGATTGCGATGACTGGGGCGTGGACGATGGCGAATTCGGAAGAGGTGGACTCACGGATGGATTGCTGATGAAGAGGATGGATGGATCACGGGGAGGTTGATCTGCATCGCGGAGGAGACGGACGCACGCGTGATTTGCTGGAACTTGGTTTCCGCAAGATCGCTCGGTCCTTGGCATGCATCACGAGAGGCTGAAACAGAAGCAGGGGATGCGGGATGCTGGAAACGTGGAGGGCTGAAAGAAGAAGATGATCATGGATGACGTGGACGGCTCCTTGATGGCGAGAAACGGAAGAAAGAAACTGGGACTCCGGGAGGTAAAATCGCAGAAGCTAATCCGAAAAGAGAGGAATGCGAGGATCGCTGCGATGCATCACGGAGGCTGGATTGCATGCGGGAGATCCGGAAGAGAGCTGGGATCATGGGATGCTGATTCGGGAAGGGAGCTGGGACGCTGAAGATGGAAGCTGCCGCTTGGACGTTGGAAAAATTCTGGGAGCGCGGAAGAAGGAAGAAGAATAGTGAAAAAAATGAACATTGTTTTCTCGTAATACTGTTCATATAAATAGTGTTTTCACATAACACTGTTTATATGAACAGTTTCATCTCAAACACTATTCATATAAACAGTAATTTCAGCCTAATTTCAGTTATTGTTCAGTAATTTCAACCATTGTTCAGTGGATTGGATGCTAAAAAATCTTCTCTTTTGTGATGAAGTGACAGTGATGCAAAGAGAAGGGATCCATGGCTGAAATGTGCCTGATCACAATTAGTTAAGATGAACTTCTGTCCATAATAATAGGGATGAATCATGATGATGCAGTGGAAAGATAGGGAGCGACCTAGGTTTTAGGTGGGCTCGGCCTGGAAGGACCTTTAGTTATAATAAGGAAACCAAAATAAAGAAATGCATCTTTTTAAGAGTTATATGCTAAAATGTGCACAAATGTGCACTTAATAAGGCCATTCTAACCCATCTCAAAAATAGACTCTACAACTAGAATTGGGAGTGGGCTATTATGTGCCACACTCGACACCAAGTCAGGCCAAATGAGTTGGATCGTGTCCTAGCCTCCATGTTAGTCAATGGACCAGACCTATGTTTAGCTAGGCCACCAGTTCTCACAAATCTCTTGAAGGCTTTGACTCTAGGTTTTAATGAATTGGATAGTTTTGAACTAGAGGATTTAGGTTGGGATTTAGCTAGATTCAGCTTCGAGCTATTGCCACATTTTGGCTTGAACTTAAGTTGGTGTTATTCCTTTATCCTCAGGCAATTGATAAATTTATTTCATGTGAAGTCACCTTACCTACAAGTCAACTCTCTTACATAATTAGCCTAGGAAGTTGAAAGAAAGTCTATTATAGGTTAGATACCTTATAGATTTTAGAGAAAATGGATCCAGACATCTCGACATTCCTAAGGAGATTTGGAATTCATATATCCAATTTAATTTCTACCATTATGTACCCTTGAAATTTGGAGATAGTGAATTGATTGAGGCCAGCATCTTCTCTGCCACATTCTGATTCAAGAGCATCCCAAAATTCTTTGGCATTTTTAGTTGGAAGGTACATATCATATAATGTATCAGATAGAGCACTAAGGATTCTATATCAGCAACAATAGTCGGTTTCTTATAGAATTTTAAGGCTTGAATTAGATGAAATTGAAGTGGAAGGTGTAGCAAAGTTTCTCCTTGAATAAGTTCCATGTCGAGATTTGTTAGGATTTGAATATGATAAACTAGAAGCATCTTTGGTCACTTAAAAGCTCTACAACTGAATTAAACCTACTATGGTTAGCCACGATCTCATTTGGTTCTACTACCTCGTAAAGAAAGATCCCTCGAACTTTCGAGGTTTGGTTGAATTTTGATCATTATGAACAACTATGTGTGAGAAAAACGTTTAATAAAAGAATTCTGCATAATTAAATTACAAAGTTTTAGTTTGAATTTCAGATTTAATGTCAAGAATTGTGCTAAATTTTCAAAACTTTAATAGCTTGTAGTCAATGTGCACATAAACGGTTAATCTAGGGGGTAGAAGTTCCAAACCTTTCAATTAATAGCTTTTATGTTTTCTTCAATTTCAAATATCATTCAAATGGAATAGCAGTAAAGAGAATAAAGATAATAAAATTCTTAAAGGCTTTAGCAATTAACTAGAAATTAATTGGGATAAACAAGTTCTAAAATCCTCTTTTGAAAATGTTGGTTAACAAAATTAATTCATGATAATAAATATGCATAGAAAATTGAAAAATAATTTTTCTATTTATAAAATATAACTAGTATATCCAAGGGTAGAAAGTGTTTATTTGAAACAAGTCATTGTTTATTGAAAGTATGGGACATTGAACAGAAAATATAACTACTATTGTAGAGGTTTACTAAATCAGTATTAAATGCATATTATGATATAAAATGTTTTTACGAAAGATAATTTTGCTTCATAAAATGTTGGAACAAAAGATAGTAATATGTTATAAATGTAACTGCTGTTCATCAGTGTAGACTATGTGCTTATAGAAAAGCCATAGACTATGTGCTTATAGAAAAGCCACAGGTGTTTATGCATGATAATTTGCATCAAAATTGCTTTAAAACCAAATTACACTCTTACGTTGTTGGAGGAAAATATTAATAAAATCATAATATCCAGAATTGGTGTCATAAAACAATTATAAAATCTAACAGAAATAATTGATTAGTGAAAAATTAGAAAATAATGAAACATGGATAGGAAGTGTGCTAGGCATTGCTCCAAGTGTGTTATTGCCCCTCTCATATAAGATGGATAGCTCTAGCCCTCTCAAGGTACAATTGATCCCTAACTTAGCCCAATTCCTTCCTGGCGCAGCACCAGTATTTTGAAATCTTGACTTGATGGACTCTTGCACTTACCTAAAGTAAATACTTTGAAAGCATATAAAATATGATAAAATAGTAATAGAAATGGCGGAAAAAAGTAGGCCAGTGAAGCGTGAAAAGAGTCACAAAAGAGAGAGAGTATGTTATGGCTATTGTAGGGAGTGAGAGCTTTCTGATTGGACCATAGTTTTTATATAGTGTCATCTCTAATATCTAGTTGTTCCTCCACTAAGCCTACAATAAGTATCTGGATTGGTTGTAGGCTAATAATGCCCCCTTAATGGCTAGCTTAGCCATAAAGGCCCCTCTAACGGCTAGCACATTAAAAGCTGCAACTTACAGTTATATTTAAATAAATCTAAAAAAAATGGATAAAGTCAAAATAACTAAAAAATAAAAAAAATAGGCTTCCATGAGAGCACTGGCTTAGCCAAGCTTGCCCTCATGCTTACAAAGCCTCGTGCATGTGCATAGCTAAGCTATGTCGAGTGTACCAAAAAAGAAAAAAAGCTATTTCGAGTGTACGCGCATGGTGAGTAGCCCAAAAGTACGCATATCCAACTAAAATATACTAGCTGGAGGAGTATTACATGCAACTCTACTTGTATTTATTCGTTGTGGGGTTAAAATCTATTGATTGAACTAATAAAAATGCTTTAATGAATTAGCTTTTCCAACCAAAAATCAGAAAAAAATCAAAATAATAAAATATTATTTAACAAACTTAATGCATGCAAAATAAAAAGGATTTTAAGAAACTAATATTTATCCAGAAAAAGATACTAGTAAAAATCAAGTTTGTTATTTATATTATAATAACTTCTATAGCTATGAATAATGTATTATAATCATTATTATTTTTTAACCTACTACTTTAATACTTTTTATAATGAATTCCTGATTATTGATCCCCTCTTCTCTTGGATGAATCATAGTCAACCTCGTGTATATATATATCATACATACAGATATACATACATACATATATATAAATGTATGTGTATATATACATATATAGTTATAATAATTATATTTTTTCTTTTTTCTTTTTTTACTCAAAGATATATTTTTGAGTTATATATTTTTTTAAAGAAATGTATTTTTGAGTTACCAAAATATTTTTGTTTTTGATTCGGGAGATTCTACCTTCCGATAGCTCCTCGGGAGATAGGGCCAACTGCAACTTGCGAGGGAATCGAACCAGGCAAAGCCCGTGGGATGGGTCCCGCCTGTGGATACGAGGTCACGGTGGATGACACTCTGTGGGCCCGACAAATGGTGGATTATTGCGGGGCCCACATACTATGAGTCTTGCGAGGCATTTGTCCGTTTGCGTTCGCCTTTTCCCTCACCATATTTAAATGCCCGTATCTTGGCGGAGGGAGGTATGGAGGAAAAAGATGACAGTGGGAAAGGTAATGGATATCTTCCCTACGTTTCTTTACCATTTGTGGTCATTAAATCTGGATGGCCCCGCCTTGTGGAAAACAAATATACCGTCCCCACGTTTCCAGTACATCGTATCCATGCCTCCAACACCATAGTGCCGTGTTCCTCCTAAAGTCTTTGAAGCAGCTGCTCAGAAATTTTATTTGGAGCAGCCAATGAAAGCAAATAGATATACACCTGATGGCATGAAAGGGATATATTAGAGTGGTCTGGAGATCAATTTTTGGTGACGAGGTAGGAGGTTCTCACAGCGTGACATGCAACCAGATTTATACTGGAGCTCGATTATTTATGGAGTGTCCTACTAAGGGCCAAGTATAGAGTTTACACGGCGACCAGGAAGTTCCGGCAGGTCGGCGATGCTCCTTTATATGGAGGAAGATTTGCTCCTATGCACTGATAGTGCGGACTGCGGTTCGATGGGCGGTGGCTGATGGGCACTCTATAGATGCTCTAGAGGGCAGCTGAGTATTTGAGGAAGCACTTTGTCGTATACCGACCTTCTTCGATCCATCGAGGCTAGAGGGCCATCAAGTTAGCGACCTGATTGTTTCGGGCCGAAATAGGTGGGACAAACCACTGGTTCGAAAGGTCTTTGGGGTGCAGCTGACTGAGTTGATCCCGGCTATTCCACTTCCCGCGATGGAGGTAACGGACAGGTTGGTTTGGGCAGCTACAGGTAGATCCAAAGTACGCACCATGGATATCTAGGGGATGTTGGGAGGGAAGGTTGTTAGGCAGCCAGATGGTAGGTGGATCTAGAGGTTACAGGTCCACCCTCGTGTGGCCCTCTTTCTATGGAAAGTGGCTTGGTTGCCTACCTACGAAGGGAGGGGTGTTTGGATCACTCTGAGTTGTGCCTGGTGCCCGGATGTGGAGGAATCCATCAGTCAGGTGTTGCTTGGATGCGAGCGGGCTGCACAGATCTAGAGCTGCGCGGGCCTTCTACAGTGCCAAGCTACTCGATCTATAGACGACCTACTACACCAGTTGAGGGTGGCTATGTTGGGATCCCTTGCACGCCGCAGAAAAATTCTGAACGCAGCGGAAAGGCATGCGCGAGATCCCGTTCATCACATGAACGTATTTTAAAAATCGTTGTTCGTAGATAGATTAGGATTAAATACTTTTTACATGATTAGGAAGATCAGATTTTTATCTTATGCGGATAGATGATCACCGCAAATCTGATGATCGTGGATTTATTGGAAGGTTCGCTTAAAGCTGCACATGCGTCCGGCCTTTATGGGTATCCACACAAGGCAGAGGACCAATCAAAGTCTTCGAATCTCCCCGGGGTGCTAGCTCCCTTGCAGAGATGGCTTTTGATGGCTGAAATCCTCTTTAATCACACCCCACTTAATCATATTAAGTGGGGTGGTGTAGCCACATAGATAGGGTCTAATCCTCTTCTAAAGAGAATTAGGTGAACCCAATTCCTTCTTCCATTCAAATCCTAATCTAATTAGGATTCAATTGAACCATGACTCAATTGAACTCTTCAATCCTAATCCAATTAGGAGCCATCTTAATTTATTAGATTAAAATTAATTAGGACTTAAGAACTCCTAATCCAATTAGGACTTATTCAATTTTAGTCCTAATCCAATTAGGACTTTAGAAATCCTACTTCAAATGGACTCTAATTTAATTTGAAATCCTAATCTAATTAGGACTCCAAGAATCCTACTCCAAGTAGGACTCATGATCATGTTCAATTAATTAAATCCAATTAATTAAATTAAATTGCAGTTCGATTGCAATTATTCTTCTTCAACTCACTAACTCTTAGCGGGTTAACCAATTATCAATCAAATTGATTATTTGTGATTCCTAATCACAATTCAACCATCGGATCGGTCAATACCTCTAATGTGTGTGACCCCGTAGGTTCTATTATGTCTGGTAGTGAGATATATTGCGATCTCTATCATAATATCATTGAAAACTCCTTTCAATGGGTTGGAACAATTCCAACTCAACTCACCAGGGATCATCGACCATCAAGATGGTCCCCGTGAGTCTCACCATCCACCAGTGACACCTAGCTGTATATAGTGGCTGCCCAGCAGAATAGAATGATGAACCTCTAGGTGCAGTTATCGTGTGATACAGTCCTTCTATCATGGATCCCTATAGAACGGAGGTCATGGATAACTCGTCAAACTCCGTCGTCTGTCATATGTCTAGATTTATTCGACTTAAGTTCGAGAGTGGAAAAACTCTTTCTCCACTGTATATACTGCCCCGGCCGAGGTCTTACGAACTCAGTCTAATAAATCACATAGGATCACTCATTATCTACCAAGGTCGATAGATTCCATGTAGGTGCATACCCTATTCCTACAGTGAACCTACTGCAACCAATCTACACTACAAGGATCCATATAGCTAGAGACCATGTATACGTGCAGTCAAACTACAGCAATCTTACTGTGAATAGCCGAAGCACCGCAGGTCCAAGGACTAGTCACACTACTGCAACATCAAGCAAATTACTGACGAGTGGATAGACATCCAAGTGACTTCTTGTCTTGGTCACGCTCAGTACCATTGTTCTCTAACAAGCACCTGCACTATTACTTCAGTATCCCTACACTGTAGACTCGAGTCTCGTCCATCCATAAGAAAAGCGATCTGTGCACTGATCTCATCGGATCGATCACCGTCCTCGTGATGATCCATTAATCAGGAGCATTTAGAAATTAATCACCAATGATACATGGCCCAAATTCTCAACTCTTGAAAATATGTATCATCATCTTATTAATTTTTTAGACGATTCATAGACACATAAATAATATGAATGAAAAAGAATGCCCAACTTAATAAATTCATAATTAGGTCAAGTACAAATTTATGTCCCAGAATAAAATAATGCGTCAGCCAAATTAGTTTCTAGGGCATACTTCTAACAGGCTGTGCGGAGCCCGAGGACAATGGCGTGGGGGATCCGATTGGCCTATATGGCGTACCACATATGGTTGGATAAGAATATCTGAGTTTTCGATGACAAACGGGAGTCTTCGTGGAGTATTGTGGAGAGAGCCCGTATCTAGGCGATTGAGATCATCAGGACTACTACGACAAGTTCATCTGTGATGGCCAGAGACATCTGGGACCCCCGTTCGGCTTCTTTAGTGCCTAGGTTCCTCCTTATCTTTTGAGAGCCCCTACCTTCCAGCTATCTAAAGGTGAACTTTGTTGCCCAGATAGACAACCCAAGAGGGGGGGTGAATTGGGTTTTAAAATGATTTAGATAATTTAAATCGTTATGGATGATTAATTAAAAACTATTGCAAGTTATTTAATGAATGCTAAGTGCTGTGAGTGATATGAGAGGAAGAAGAAGAGAGACAATCCAACACAAACACAAAGTTTTATAGTGGTTCGGAGCTAACCCTTGCTCCTACGTCCACTCCCCAAGTCTCACTTGGGAATTCACTATAACCCTCTTGGATTACAGCCGGTTGTTTTCCAAGCTCACAACCAAACTTGTTGTTTTACGAGCTCACAACGAACTCGGTCGGTTTTCCCAGGCTCACCGACTAGAACCACTCCGATTGTTTTCCCGAGATCACAATCGAACCCTTACACTCGTTGGTTTTACACTCGGCTCACCAACCAACCTCAATCCCCTTGATTCAATCCCCCGATTGAACCAAGTAAATACAAGTTGTAAATAAAAAGGAAAACTAAGCTTCTCAAAAGCAGATGATAAACAATATAATCAAAGAGGAGTTTAGAAGCCCTCAAACACTTTTAAGTTGAAGAAGAGGAATGGCTTCTTGAACTCCGAGTCTCCTCTTGAATGTGTAGTCGACTTGAATGCAGGAGGAGCTTCTTTAATTGCAGGGAAGGTGTAGGCGGATGCAGTAAATGCAGCTCTTCCCTCTTTTTCTTTGAAGCACAGGTTGCAGAGATTGAATGCTCTATTGCTTTGAGTGGAATGAGTGTTCTCTGCCTTGCTACAGTCCTCTGTGGCTATTTAAACCAACCCCCACGGAAACTAGCCGTTAGAGTGCTTTTTCTGCCCGTTCTGCACACTCTGCGCAGCCTGACAATGTGTCCGTTGGTGGGTTGGAGTCGACTCGTGCGATCAGGAGTCGACTCGACTGTAGCGGGAGTCGACTCATACTCTTCCGGAGTCGACTCGGCAACTGTTCCAAATTTGAATTAAAGTTGCCTTCACGACTGGGAGTCGACTCGTCTTGACCCGGAGTCGACTCGCCAACTTCTGGAGCTGACTTGGCAATTTTGGAGTCGGCTCATCCACTGAAGTCCGTGGATCCAATTTTGAATTTTGTCCACTCGAGTCGACTCGACTGTCCTGGGAGTCGACTCGAATCTCAGAGCCCGAACTCCCGATCCTCTGTCTTTTTGGCTCGTCCAGTCTTGGAGTCGACTCGAATTTCCTCGGAGTCGACTCGGCTCTCAGTTTCCGAAACTTGGTCTTCTGCCTTTTGATGTGAAGCTGTCTTGGAGTCGACTCAAGCTATCTGGGAGTCGACTCGAATCTCAGAGGCAGTAACTTGATCTTCTGTCTGTTGATGATCGCGGAGTCTCGGAGTCGACTCGCGTACTGCGGGAGTCGACTCGAATCTCAGAGTCCCAAAAATGCTCTCTGACTTTTTCTTTGTGTTCCGCTGAGAGTCGACTCATGCTTTCTTTGGAGTCGACTTGCCAACCATTGGAGTCGACTCGCGTTCCACTGGAGTCGACTCGAATCTCAGACCCGAAAACTGCTCTCTGACTTTTTCTGTGTGTTCCTCTTGGAGTCGACTCTTACTACCCTGGAGTCGACTCGAGCTCGTGCCAGTGAACTTGATACGCTTGGAGTCGACTCGTGATACTCGGGAGTCGACTCGCGTCTCAGACTTTGGTTCAGGCTGACTTCTTAGCTTATCCAAAATACTATGAACCAAGTCTAGAGACACTTAGACAGGATTTTCACTGAAACACTCAATTGAATTCATTAGTAATCAAAAGATATACTCAAATGCTTTGAGCTCATCAAAATCAAATGGGGTTTTAATCAATCATTCCACAATCTCCCCCTTTTTGATGATGACAAAACATTGAGTATATGTAAAGTGAATTGCGCAATAAACAATGAAATAAAATCCATAAATGAATTCAAATGTCTGGTAATTTAATTTATCCAAGTTTGAAAGGAGTGAAACAATAAATTTCGGAGTTAAAGCTCCCCCTTTCATTTGGAATTATATAAGCCTTCATATTATGCAATCAATTGTTTGGCTTATATGTTATTAATGATTTAGCTTGATTAAAATTCAGATTCTCCCCCTCAACATATGCATTCTACTATGTTTTGATTCTCTGAATTTCCTTTTAATGCTTTGGAGTTTTTGAACTGAATTTTTTGGTTTTTAGAGGGAAAATCTGTCAATTTGTTCTTGAGTAGGATTCAGCTAATCTCCGAATATTCCTTGAATAGATTCTGGAGATTACTCCATTAGGAGCCCCAAAAGAGAGATAATGAGCCTCGAGGTACCGAATCCACTTAGAACAAATTTGTGTGTTTTAAGAGTTTATCTTTTTATTGATTTCCATTGATTCCTTTTACATATTTTTTCATATTTCTTCTCCTTTTACATATTTTATACATATTTCTCCCCCTTTTTGTCATCATATCAAAAAGGAGGTAATCAAAACACAATCAAACATAAATCAAAAAGCACAGTATTGAAGAAAAATGCGGCTACTCATTGTATTAATTTGTATGTAAGTACATTTCAGAATACAATAAGTAACGTAAAGCAATACATGTCAAAGCAAAATACAAAAAGTAGCTACGGTCTCCTCGAGGATGTAGCTCCTCCTCTCAAGGATGTGGCTCCTCCTCTCGAGGATGTGGCTCCGCCTCTCGAGGATGTGGCTCCTCCTCTCAATCTGTTCTCCTCCATGAGGAGGGTGACCGCATCTGTAAGATGCCCGAGCTGAGTGATGATGGATGAGGTGGCCCTGCTGTGTGTAGTGGAGAGCTCAGTCACGGACGTCTGAAGTGTATCCAGCTTGTCGATGAGCACATTCGACAAGCGCTCGGCCCCCTGGGTGGTGGTGCTCATGTCCTTCCGGATGTCATCGCGCATCTTCCGAGTGATGCCCGTGACCTCACTCATACTGGAGGACTGACCCTGGACCAAACTCCGGACATTGTAGATCTCTTCCCGTACATGAGCCGTCATGTCAGTCACGGCTGTCAAGGAAGGGACCAACTGAGAAGATACGGGTGCAGGAGTGGGAGCAGGCACCGAACCTCGGAGCTCCTGGAGCAGATCTCGGACTATCTCCTGCCGCAGCTCCCGGAGCTGCTCAGACGAGATCCGGACCTCCATAGGCTGAGTGGGTGGAGCTGAGGAGGAGGGTCCGGCGGAGGTGGTAGGAGCAGGAGGAGTGGATGGAAGGTCTGGATGGTCTGGAAGGTCTGGGTAGTCTGAATCGGGCTCAGGACTGGGGGAAGGTCTGGTGGTCTGTGAGGTGAGGGACGACTTCCTAACCCAGATCCCCTCTCTCTTCCGAAACCCCATCCTGTGTAGGGTCCCTGCACGCGTGCGATCAGTCCATCGCAATGCGCGAAAGGGCTCCCCCTCAGGAATGGGAATCTCGTACTCCCTAAACAGAAGGGTGAATATCATGCCGTATGGGAGGGTGAGCCTAGGTCTATCTAGGGGCTCACACATATACCTATAGATGAGTTTGGGGAAGTTGATCGGGGTGTCCTGAAGAATATAAGACATAAGAGCTAGGTCTCTCTCATTTACAAAATCAAATCTCCCTGTCTTAGGGAAGATGGACCTAGACAGTATACTCAAAAGGATTCTCACCTCAATCGGAAGTGAGCTAGCAGAAACCTCGTCTAGAGGTGACTGGGGTGGATGCCCTAGAACGGCCGTAAGGGCCTCAACCCTGTCCTCAGGGTGTGTGGGAGCCACCCCTACTAATGGAAGGTGGAGGATGTGGGCAATAAGATCCTCCGTAACAAACAGAGGGACACCGGCTACTGTGCCCTCGATACCCCCATCTCCCCGATGGACGGTACCATAGAACTCTCTAACAAGGCCAGGGTAAGTGGGGAGATCTAAAGTGAGGAAGTACTCTAATCCCTGTGCCCTAAGCCTATCACCTATGGTGAACCCTTCCCGGGAGAGATAGTCGAAGTCGACATATCTTCCGGTGGTGACGGCCTTCCCGGCCAATGGCCTCGCGGGAACCGCCCTAGGCGGGGAACGAGCCGGAGGCGGTTGCCTCGCGGGATCGTGCCGCGCCTTGGAGCGCCGCTCGGGACCGGCCTCGGGTCGGGACCTCTTCCGGACTACGGTCTTACGCGGCATTATGACCTAGACGGGATGAAAAACCTAAAGGACGGTGAAGAACCGACGGGAAATGCTTAGGACCGACTGGGAATGACCTAGGAAGGGAGGAAAACTCAATGACCGGTGAAGAATCGACGGGAAAAAGCCTTGGGGACGATCGGGGACGACCTAGGAGTCGGCTCTAGGGCTTTTGAACAGTGGCGGCTTGAGAGAAAAGTGTTTTCGAAACGACAAATCTAGGGTTAAAAAGTCGGATCCCGACTGCGAGTCGACTCCACTGAGTCGCGAGTCGACTCGACCTCGAGTCGACTCCAGAATATGCGCGAGTCGACTCTCCTTATGCGCCTGTAGACCTCGAGTCGACTCCCGACTGTATGCGAGTCGACTCTCCCTCTGCTGCCATCTTTGCGAGTCGACTCCCGCCAATGCGCGAGTCGACTCCCCCTTAGGAGCCGGCTCTGAAACTTACTCGAGTCGTCTCTAACCTTGGCACGCACCTAAAAATCATGCTATTATCGTGCCAAATGAGGGAAAATCACTAAATTTCGATCTGATTTGATGATCTTTGAAAAGAAACTCCAATTTAACCACAATCTAATCATCAAAATCAATGAATCCAGTGGAAACTACCACTAGGATGGATCAATCACTCCTAATCCCCTTCTAAGCACACTAAACCTCTCTTCACTTAGGGGTTTTGTAAAAATGTCTGCTAATTGATTATCAGTACAAACAAATTGGAGTGTCACATCACCATTCAATACATGATCTCTTATGAAGTGATGTCTTATCTCAATGTGTTTAGTTCTTGAGTGCTGAATTGGATTTTTAGTTAGATTAATGGCACTTGTATTATCACAGTTAATAGGAATTTTATCTTGTTTAATGCCATAATCTTCTAATTGTTGTTTAATCCACAAGATCTGAGCACAACAACTCCCGGCTGCAACATATTCAGCTTCAGCAGTGGATAATGCAACCGAGTTTTGTTTCTTGCTAAACCATGAGATTAGGTTTTCTCCTAGAAATTGACAAGACCCGCTGGTACTTTTTCTATCAAGCTTACATCCAGCGAAGTCTGAATCTGTGTATCCTATTAAGTTTAGGCTAGATTCTTTAGAGTACCATAGCCCTATGTTCTTAGTTCCTATCAAGTATTTAAAAATTCTCTTAACTGCAGCTAGATGTGATTCTTTAGGATTAGCCTGATATTTAGCACACATGCAAACACTAAACATAATATCAGGTCTACTTGCAGTAAGATACAATAAGGATCCTATCATACCTCTATAAAGTTTTTGATCTACAGATTTACCTGATTCATCTTGATCTAATTTGCATGATGAGCTCATGGGGGTGCCGATTGACTTGTTTCCCTCCATATCAAACTTCTTGAGCATCTCCTTGATATACTTGGCTTGATTGATGAAGATGCCTCCTTCAGACTGTTTGATTTGAAGTCCGAGGAAGTAGTTCAGCTCTCCCATCATGCTCATCTCAAACTCACTCTGCATCAAATCAGCAAATTCTTCGCAGAGGCGATTGTTAGTAGCACCGAAAATGATATCATCAACATAAATCTGTACTAATAACATATCTTTGTTTTGCTTTTTCAGAAATAGGGTTGTATCTACATTTCCCCTAGAGAATTCATGTTCTAATAGGAATTTGCTAAGTCTCTCATACCATGCTCTAGGTGCTTGTTTTAAACCATAAAGTGCTTTGTTCAGTTTATATACATGATTAGGGTATTGATGATTTTCAAAACCCGGAGGTTGTTCTACATATACCTCCTCATTAATATACCCGTTTAAAAATGCACTTTTTACATCCATTTGAAATAGTTTGAAGTCCTTAGAGCATGCATATGCTAATAATAGTCTAATGGCCTCAAGTCTAGCTACGGGAGCAAAGGTTTCATCAAAATCTATACCTTCTTCTTGATTATAACCCTTTGCTACTAGTCTAGCCTTATTCCTTATAACAATTCCATTTTCATCAAGTTTATTTTTATAAATCCATTTAGTACCAATAATTGGATATTCAGAAGGTCTCTCTACTAGATCCTATACTTTGTTTCTAGTAAATTGGTTTAATTCTTCTTGCATTGCATTTATCCAATTTACATCATTTTCGGCCTCTTCTATGTGTTTGGGCTCAAAGTGTGAGACAAAAGCTAGATGGTTATTTAAATTTCTAAGGGATGCTCTAGTCCTAACCGGTTGAGATGGATCATCTAGAATTAGTTCCTTAGGATGCCCGTGAGCATACCTCCAAGCTTTAGTTAGCCCATGATCCACAATAGCCTCTTGGCTTGATGATGCTCCTTCACTCAACTTTTGATTATCATCTTGTAATGCCATCTCATCTATCTTTTCTTCAAGAATTTCAACATCATCATCAAAATTAACTTTCTTACTAGAGGAGATGTCACTAGAGTCATCAAATACAACATGTATAGATTCTTCTATAACTAAGGTTCTTTTATTAAAGACTCTATAGGCTTTACTAGTTGTAGAGTAACCTAAGAATATTCCTTCATCCGATTTAGAGTCAAATTTACCTAGATTATCTTTTTCATTATTATGAACAAAACACCTACATCCAAAAACATGAAAGTAATTAACTTTTGGTTTTCTGTTTTTCCACAGTTCATAAGGTGTTTTCTTTATGATGGGTCTTAATAAAACTCTATTTAATATATGGCAAGAAGTATTAATGGCTTCTCCCCAAAAGTACTTAGGGAGGTTACTTTCACATAACATAGTTCTAGCCATTTCCTCTAGAGTCCTATTTTTCCTTTCCACAACTCCATTTTGTTGTGGTGTCCTAGGTGCAGAAAAATTATGGGTTATCCCCTTTTTACTACAAAATTCCTCAAATGACTGATTTTCGAATTCAGTTCCATGGTCACTTCTAATGGCTATGACTGAAGACTCTCTAGCATTTGTTACTTCCTTATGGAACTTCTTAAAAACAGAAAATGCTTGATCCTTATGTGCTAGGAACATGACCCATGTGTACCTAGAGTAATCATCTACAATAACTAGACCATATTTATTTCCACCTAGGCTTGTTGTTCTAGTTGGTCCGAATAGGTCCATATGTAATAATTCTAGAGGCCTAGAGGTAGAGACACATTTTATGGATTTAAATGAGTTCCTAGATTGTTTGCCAAATTGACATGCTTCACATATTTTGTTCTTTTTAAATTTTAATTTTGGCAAACCTATCACGGAATCTCTTTTAACTAGTTTAGTTATTGTGTTCATGCTTGCATGACCTAACTTACGGTGCCATAACCAACTAGCATCATTTTCTTTAGTTTCATTAACAACTAAACATTGGTTATGTTTTGCAAGATCTTCTAGGTCTACAACATATACATTTCCTCGTCTAATTCCTTTAAAAACTAAACTATTATCATTAGGGTTTGTTATAATGCATAGTGATGGTTTAAACATAACATCATACCCTTTATCACATAATTGACTAATGCTTAATAAGTTATGCTTAAGACCATCAACATATCTAACATTATCGATATAAGTAGAAGGGGTGATTTAAACTTTACCAATACCAATGATGTGACCTTGGTTGTTGTCTCCAAAAGTCACAGCACCTCCCTTCTTAGCTTCAAGGGTGAAAAATTGATCCTTATCACCCGTCATGTGCCTTGAGCAGCCACTATCCAGATACCAGCAGTTTTTGTTGACCTTGGCTGCAAGACACTCCTACACAAGCAAATCATGTCATCTTAGGTACCCAAGTTTTCTTGGGTCCTTCATGGTTAGTCAAGTTGGTTCCTTTTGGAACCCATACCCTTTTAATTTTCCTTCTTGATTTACCTTTCCTAAAATTACACACATTTGCTTTATGACCTATAGTTCCACAACAAAAGCAGGTTATTTTCTTAGTTTTAGTTTCTCCAGCTTTAACAAAGAAGTTACTAAGAAGTTTTTGTTTATTTCTTGGTTTATATCCTAAACCCGCTTTATTAAATACTGCTCGTTGACTATTGAGTATCATATTTAACTTTTCAGAACTATATGTAAATTTTTCAACTAAGGGTTTGTATTTGTTAAGTTCTTTAGTTAGTGTTTGATTTTCTGTTTTTAGATCATTTAGTTCGTTTGTTAGATCCTTGTTTAAGATTTGTTTATGGTTTTTAAGCTCTGAAAGTTCCTTAGTTAGTTTTTCGTTATCTTTACTTAAGGTGTTAGTTTTCTTAACTAAGAGTTGGTTGCTTGACTTAAGTTCTAGATTTTCTTTGATAAGAGCATCTTTATCCTTAACTAATGAATCATACTTACGGATATAAGTTTGGTTAGTTACTTTTAGTTCTCTGTTTTTAACATTTATATCCTTATATTCAATCATTAGTTCATTAAAAGCATCATAAAGTTCATCAAAAGAAAAATCAAAATGCGTATCGGAAGTTACCTCATTTTCATTGGCCATGAAGCAGAAATTGGCCTTCTCTTCTTGTTCTTCATCCGATGATGAAGATGATGTGTCGGAGTCCGATAGGGTGGTGACAAGGGCTTTCTTCTTCTTGTACTTGCTGCCCTTCTTTAGTAAGGGACACTCAACTCTGATGTGTCCCGGCTTTTTGCACTCATAGCACCCAATCCCCTCATTTTCCCTTTCCTTACCCTTATCCTTTCGATAGAAATTTGAGGGGCCTCTCCTTTGATGATACGCCTTCTTGTGGTTGATGAATTTCTTGAACTTGCGCACAAGAAGTGCCTCACCATCATCTTCCTCATGTTCTTCTCCTTCACTGCTGCTACTGCAAGATAATTCCTTGTTAGATGAAGTAGATTTTAGAGCTATTACCTTTTTCTTGTGGGAGGACTCTTCCTCGTTGTGTTGCTTCATGGTTAGCTCGTGCGTCATTAAGGATCCAAGAAGCTCCTCGAGTGGTAATTTGTTCAAGTCCTTGGCTTCTTGGATTGCCGTCACTTTAGCTTCCCATGACCTTGGTAGACACCGAAGGATTTTCCTGACAAGCTCACTGTTAGTATAGTTCTTGCCAAGGCTTTTTAGGCCATTGACAATGTCAGTAAACCTAGTGAACATGCTAGTGATTGTCTCATTAGAATCCATTTTAAATAGTTCATACTTATGAACCAATATATTAATTTTGGATTCTTTAACTTGATTTGTGCCCTCATGGGTCACTTCAAGTCTATCCCAGATCTCTTTTGCAGAGTTGCAAATAGAGACCCTATTGAATTCATTTCTGTCTAAGGCACAGTAAAACACATTCATAGCTTTAGAATTTAGTTGTGCCTTTCTCATGTCATGTTCATCCCAATCCTTTTCTAATTTGGGTACCGTGATACCCTCTACATATGTGGATGGGATGTATGGGCCATTTACTACAATGGTCCACATCTCATAGTCTTGGGCTTGGATGAATATTCTCATCCTAGCCTTCCAGTATGAGTAGTCGGATCCATTAAAGAAAGGGGGTCTTTGGGTGGACTGACCCTCAATGTGGGAAGATCCAAATGGGGTTGTCATTTTGATCTTTTAACTGTTGGGTGGAAGAGTTTAGGCTCTGATACCACTTGTTGCCCAGATAGACAACCCAAGAGGGGGGGTGAATTGGGTTTTAAAATGATTTAGATAATTTAAATCGTTATGGATGATTAATTAAAAACTATTGCAAGTTATTTAATGAATGCTAAGTGCTGTGAGTGATATGAGAGGAAGAAGAAGAGAGACAATCCAACACAAACATAAAGTTTTATAGTGGTTCGGAGCTAACCCTTGCTCCTACGTCCACTCCCCAAGTCTCACTTGGGAATTCACTATAACCCTCTTGGATTACAGCCGGTTGTTTTCCAAGCTCACAACCAAACTTGTTGTTTTACGAGCTCACAACGAACTCGGTCGGTTTTCCCAGGCTCACCGACTAGAACCACTCCGATTGTTTTCCCGGGATCACAATCGAACCCTTACACTCGTTGGTTTTACACTCGGCTCACCAACCAACCTCAATCCCCTTGATTCAATCCCCCGATTGAACCAAGTAAATACAAGTTGTAAATAAAAAGGAAAACTAAGCTTCTCAAAAGCAGATGATAAACAATATAATCAAAGAGGAGTTTAGAAGCCCTCAAACACTTTTAAGTTGAAGAAGAGGAATGGCTTCTTGAACTCCGAGTCTCCTCTTGAATGTGTAGTCGACTTGAATGCAGGAGGAGCTTCTTTAATTGCAAGGAAGGTGTAGGCGGATGCAGTAAATGCAGCTCTTCCCTCTTTTTCTTTGAAGCACAGGTTGCAGAGATTGAATGCTCTATTGCTTTGAGTGGAATGAGTGTTCTCTGCCTTGCTACAGTCCTCTGTGGCTATTTAAACCAACCCCCATGGAAACTAGCCGTTAGAGTGCTTTTTCTGCCCGTTCTGCACACTCTGCGCAGCCTGACAATGTGTCCGTTGGTGGGTTGGAGTCGACTCGTGCGATCAGGAGTCGACTCGACTGTAGCGGGAGTCGACTCATACTCTTCCGGAGTCGACTCGGCAACTGTTCCAAATTTGAATTAAAGTTGCCTTCACGACTGGGAGTCGACTCGTCTTGACCCGGAGTCGACTCGCCAACTTCTGGAGCTGACTTGGCAATTTTGGAGTCGGCTCATCCACTGAAGTCCGTGGATCCAATTTTGAATTTTGTCCACTCGAGTCGACTCGACTGTCCTGGGAGTCGACTCGAATCTCAGAGCCCGAACTCCCGATCCTCTGTCTTTTTGGCTCGTCCAGTCTTGGAGTCGACTCGAATTTCCTCGGAGTCGACTCGGCTCTCAGTTTCCGAAACTTGGTCTTCTGCCTTTTGATGTGAAGCTGTCTTGGAGTCGACTCGAGCTGTCTGGGAGTCGACTCGAATCTCAGAGGCAGTAACTTGATCTTCTGTCTGTTGATGATCGCGGAGTCTCGGAGTCGACTCGCGTACTGCGGGAGTCGACTCGAATCTCAGAGTCCCAAAAATGCTCTCTGACTTTTTCTTTGTGTTCCGCTGAGAGTCGACTCATGCTTTCTTTGGAGTCGACTTGCCAACCATTGGAGTCGACTCGCGTTCCACTGGAGTCGACTCGAATCTCAGACCCGAAAACTGCTCTCTGACTTTTTCTGTGTGTTCCTCTTGGAGTCGACTCTTACTACCCTGGAGTCGACTCGAGCTCGTGCCAGTGAACTTGATACGCTTGGAGTCGACTCGTGATACTCGGGAGTCGACTCGCGTCTCAGACTTTGGTTCAGGCTGACTTCTTAGCTTATCCAAAATACTATGAACCAAGTCTAGAGACACTTAGACAGGATTTTCACTGAAACACTTAATTGAATTCATTAGTAATCAAAAGATATACTCAAATGCTTTGAGCTCATCAAAATCAAATGGGGTTTTAATCAATCATTCCACAAACTTCAATAGTAGTGGTCCTGGAGTTGGCGGCAGGGCTGGTGTGGATTTTTGTTAGAAAACCCCGATCATGCCGCTAAAATTTTTGAAAAATTCAGATGCAGCGGAAGAGGCATGCGCGGGATCAACTGTTCATCGCATGAACGTTGTTCAAAAACCGTTCGTAGATAGATAAGGATTAAAAACTTTTAAAACCTTTAGAAGATCAGATCTTCACCTTGTGCGGGTAGATGATCACCGCAAACTGAAGTTCGTGGTTTTGGAAGAAGGTTCGCTTGAAGCCGCACACGCGTCCGGCCTCTACGGGTATCCACACGAAGCAGAGGACCAATCCAAACACTCTAATCTCCCCGGGGTGCTAGCTCCCTTGCAGAGATTTGTTTTGATGGCTGATCACCTCCTTCTCAATCAACTCTTGAATGTCAGAGGGAGGATGAAGAAGAAGAAGACTCCAGGGAGAAGAATCAAAAGGCTAGTTGCAGCCTTTTGATTTCCCTGCGTTGGAACCAAGGATGAAGGCCAAGAGGAGGCGCACGGCTCCTCTTCTTTTTCCTTTGCTGATGGCGGCTGAAAACCCAAGAGAAAAGGGTGGCTCACGGCTGAAAGAAGGGGGAAAAGAATTCTCTTAGGGTTTGTTCCTTTACCTCCTTATAAAGACACATGAAGCTCCTACTCTTTAGGAGCTTTATGTTTTTCCTTTTGGAGCCAAGAAGAGGGGCGCACGCCCCTCTTCTCTTCTCTTTGATTTTGGCCAAGGAGGAGGTTCTCCTCATCACGCATGCCCTACTTGATCCAATCAAGTGGGGCGTGGGGTCTAATGCAAGGTGGTCTAGTCCTCTTCCAAAGAGGACTAGGTGCACCTATTTGTTTTCCCTTCAATTCCTAATCCAATTAGGATTTGATTGAACCATGACTCAATTGAACCTTTCAATCCTAATCAAATTAGGAGTCATCATAATTCATTAGATTAATAATTAATTAGGACTTAAGAAATTCTAATCCAATTAGGACTTATTTAATTTTAGTCCTAATCCAATTAGGACTCTACTTTGAATCCGAAGTCCTAATCCAATTAGGACTTCTTAGGAATCCTATTCTAAGTAGGAATCCAAATTGAATTCAAAATCCTAATCTAATTAGGATTGTAGGAATCCTACTCCAAGTAGGACTCCCAGTCCTAGTCCAAGTAGGATTCCCAGTCCTAATCCAATTAGGACTCTAGGAATCCTACTCCAAGTAGGATTCGTATTTTAAGTCCAATTAATTAATTCCCAGTGTTCCTTCTTCAACTGATTATCAATCGAATTGATTACTCGTGATTCATAATCACTATTCAACCATCGGATCGGTCAATACTTCTAGTGTGTGTGACCCCATGGGTTCTATTCTGACTGGTAGTGAGATATATTGTGATCTCTATCACAATATCATTGAAAACTCCTTTCAATGGGTTGAAACGATTCCAACTCAACTCATTAGGGTTTATCGATCATCGAGAGAATTTCTATGAGTTTCACCATCCACCAGTGACACCTAGCAGCATGTAGTGGCTACCCAGCAGAATGGAATGATGAACCTCTAGGTGCAGTTGTTGTGTGATACAGTCCTACTATCGTGGATCCCTACAGTCCGAAGGTCATGGATAACTCGTCAAACCCCTTCGTCTGTCATATGTCAAGATTTATTTGACTCGAGTTCGATAGTGGAAAACTCTTTCTCCACTTTCTATTACTGCCCTGGCCAAGGTCTTAGAACTCAGTCTAACAAATCACATAGGATCACTCCTCTTCTATCAAGGTCGATAGATTCCATGTAAGTGCATACCCTACTCCTACAGTGAACTTAATGCAGCCAATCTACACTACAAGGACCCATATGACTAGAGACCATGTATACATGTAGTCAAACTACAATAACCTCACTGTGAGTAGCTGAAGCACCGCAGGTCAAAGGACCAGTCATACTACTGCAACATCAAGCAAGTCACTGACGAGTGGATAGACATCCAAGTGACTTCTTGTCTTGGTCACGCTCAGTACCCTTGTTCTGTAACAAGCACCTGCACTATCACTTCAGTGTCCCTACACTGTGGACTCAAGTCTCGTCCATCCAGAAGAAAAGTGATCTGTGCACTGATCGGATCAATCACCGTCCTCATGATGATCCATTGATCAGGAGCATTTAGAAATTAATCACCAATGATACATGGCTCAAATTCTCAACTCTTGAGAATATGCATCATCATCTTATTAATTCCTTGGACGATTCATAGACACATAAATAATATGAATGAAAAGATGCCTTTTTATTTATTCAATAATAAATAGTCAAGTACAAAATTATGTCTCTAGAATTAACAATGTGTCAGCCAGATTGGCTTCTAGGGCATACATCTAACAATTTTGTGATTAGAGGTCATGATTCACAGATGATTGTTGTGGGCGGGCGGAGTGCTGATGAGCTCTCAACGATAAGGGCATGTTGCGAACCCGCCCATGCCGCAGAAAATTAAAAAAATTTCAGATGCAGCGGAATTGGCATAAGCGGGATCGACGTTCATCTCATGAACGTTGTTCAAAAATCGTTCGTAGATAGATTAGGATTAAAAAACTTTTAAAAATATTAGGAAGATCAGATCTTCACCTTGTGCGGGTAGATGATCTCCGCAAACTGAAGTTCGTGGTTTAGGAAGAAGGCTCGCTTGAAGCCGCACACGTGTCCGGCCTCTACGGGTATCCACACGAAGCAGAGGACCAATCCAAACGCTCCAATCTCCCCGGGGTGCTAGCTCCCTTGCAGAGATATGTTTTGATAGCTGATCACCTCCCTTTCAATCAACCCTTGATTGTGCTTGGGAGGAGGAAGAAGAAGGATGAAACTTGAAGAAGAATCAAAGCACCTTGCAGCCCTTTTCTTTCCCTTGCGTTGGATGAAGGAAGGGAAGAGGGAGGAGGCCGCCAAGACCTTTCTTCCTTTTCTTTTGCTTGCGGCTGAAGACGAAGGGGAGGAAGAGGGGGAGTACGGCCATAAGGAGGAGGGCTTCAATCCTTTCCCTAGGTGCCGCCCACATCCCCTTTTAAAAGCATGTGGAGCTCCTAATTTATTAGGAGTAAGGAGGAGGGCTTCAATCCTTTCCCTAGGTGCCGCCCACATCCCCTTTTAAAAGCATGTGGAGCTCCTAACTTATTAGGAGCTCCTTGATAACATTCCAAGAGGGGCGCCGGCCCCTCTTGTTTTGCCGCACCAAGGAGGAAAAGGAGGAGGGGCATACGCCCCTCCTTCTAGGTTAACCTAATCCTCCTTAGATAGCTAATCCACTTATGGTTAGGTCCTAATCTAATTAGGCTTAGACCAAGGGTGAACCAATTTTGGGTTTAAACAATGCTAGTCCTAATTCAATTAGAACTTGAATGAACCATGACTCAATTGAACTCTTCAATCCTAACCCAATTAAGAGTCATGTTAATTCATTAGATTAATAATTAATTGGGACTTAAGAAATCCTAATCCAATTAGGACTTATTTAATTTTAGTCCTAATCCAATTAGGACTCGACTTTGAATCCGAAGTCCTAATCTAATTAGGACTTCTAGGAATCCTATTCTAAGTAGGAATCCATATTGTATTCAAAATCCTAATCTAATTAAGATTGTAGGGATCCTACTCCAAGTAGGACTCCCAGTCCTAGTCCAAGTAGGATTTCCAGTCCTAATCCAATTAGGACTACTCCAAGTAGGATTCGTGTTTTAAGTCCAATTAATCAATTCCCATTATTCCTTTTTCAACTGCTTATCAATCGAATTGATTTCTCGTGATTCATAATCACATTTCAACCATCGGATCGGTCAATACCTCTAGTGTGTGTGATCCCATAGGTTCTATTCTGACTGGTAGTGAGATATATCGCGATCTCTATCACAATATCATTGAAAACTCCTTTCAATAGGTGGGAACGATTCCAACTTTACTCATTAGGGTTTATCGACCATCGAGATATTTCCTGTGAGTCTCACCATCCACCATTGACACCTAGCAGCATGTAGCGGCTATCCAGAAGAATGGAATGATGAACCTCTAGGTGCAGTTATCGTATGATACAGTCCTTCTATCGTAGATCCCTACAGGATGGAGGTCATGGACAACTCGTCAAACCCCATCGTCTGTCATATGTCAAGATTTATTCGACTTAAGTTCGAGAGTGGAAAACTCTTTCTCCATTGTGTATACTGCCCCGGCCGAAGTCTTACGAACTCAGTCTTATAATCACATAGGATCTCTCTTTATCTATCAAGATCGATAGATTCTATATAGGTGCATACCTTACTCCTACAGTGAACCTACTGCAGCCAATCTACACTGCATGGACCCATATGTCTAGAGACCATGTATACGTGCAGTCAAACTACAATAACCTCACTGTGAGTAGCCGAAGCACCGTAGGTCAAAGGACTAGTCACACTACTGCAACATCAAGCAAGTCACTGACGAGTGGATAGACATCCAAGTGACTTCTTGTTTTGGTCACGCTCAGTACCCTTGTTCTTTAACAAGCATCTGCACTATTACTTCAGTGTCACCACACCGTGGACTCGAGTCTCGTCCATCCACAAGGAAAGCAATGTGTGCACTGAACTCATCGGATCGATCACCGTCCTCGTGATGTGGTGCTCTCGCAAAATTGCTCTCCCAAGTGCAGGAGAATCGCACAAGCAGTAAAACTCGAAAGTCCGAGGTCGATTCCTCAGGGAACGGTCTATGAAGTATCAGTTTAATTTCAGATTTAATTTTGGTAGTTTAGAGAAACTAATCAATAAATTAAGTTCGATAATATGGAGATGGCTAGGGATTCGGAATCCCCCCTTGACAATATTACTTTCAACAAATAAACTCGACGATTCTCCATTAAGGATCGAATAGATAAAATAGTTTTAATCATGGAATATATCGATTGAATACATGAACTCAATGTCTAAGCATTCATCGTGCTAGTTATGTCTACGACAAATCAAATATCAGAGCGATACATGCATCAATAAATATAAAACATGATTAATTTATCTAATAAATAAATATGTGAGAATCATAATATACCAATGGATATTAAACAATTAGAATACAAGTTTAGAGTGTACTTGATGAAAGCAACATGACAAGGGTTCATCCATCACCCTTTGCCAAAGGAGTTAGCCTCCCATTACAAGCATCACCTCTTCCTTTATTCTATTTTTTTTCTTTTTCTTTTCGGAAACAGGGCATCCTCTGTTTCTCTCTTCTCTTTTTTATTTTTTCTTTCCGCTCCAGCAGCCCGGGTCCTCCCCTGTTTCTCTTCTTCTCCCAAAATGAGCCCCCTTTTGCCTCTCCCAGCCGAGAGAGCTATATAGTTAGCATTCAATCCCTCCCTTTGCACGCGATGGAGATCGACGGAAGGGCTGCATCTCGGGCGATGATCTCGGGATGCTGGAAATGGGTGCGGAAGATCAAATCACGGATCCGGGAGCTAATTGCAGTCGGCTCCGACGCTAAGAACGGATGCTGGGACGATCGCGAGAATGGATCATGGAGGCTGATTCGAGGGAAAGAGGCAGATGCGGATTGAGGCTTGTGTACGGCTGGGAGGTGAAGCAGAATCGGTGGAGGAGGCGGACTGCTGGGAGGCACTGATCGCTGGCTCACGGATGGCTGCAAGCGGGATGGAATGCGTGAGATGCGCGGGAGAAGAAGATCGGACGCCGTGGATGCTGCTGGGTGGTCGCTGAGATGCTCACGAATGGCTGGAACGGAGGAAGAAGCGGGCGCTGATCTCGGCTGGGATGCGGTGAAGACGGGGTGGCTGGGAGAAGCAGAATGTGGCGTGGACGGCTTGAAAATGAAGCTTGGACTCGCGGACGCTTGGGATTCGGATGACTGATTGCATGCGAATGGCTGAAGGAGTGGATTCCGAGAGATTGTGGATGCGCTCGGAAGATCACGATCGCTTGCATCGCGGGATCATCCTAGATGGCGAAGATGGAAACTTCACGGGATGCTGGGAGGATGTACACCGATCGGGATCTTTTCGCTGGTCCTCTGAACGGAAGAACTGGGTACACGGAATGTAGATCGGAAGGCTAAAAACATATGGCTGCCACATGTCGCTTGGGTACAAATATACTTGATGAATGGTGAATTCGATCAGACCATGACGAGGTTGGGCATACGCGATCTGAGTTGTGCATCTGTCTAAGCCCAATCTGTACTGAATGCGCATTTTGGCCTCGATTTACGATCACCTACACTCAACAAAAATATAATATTAATTCAGTAAAATTAACATTATCTTGTTAGCAATAATACTAATTTAAGTGGTATGTAGATCGCACTTTTGTGCTCTCATCATGATGATCCATCGATCAGGAGCATTTAGAAATTAATCACCAATGATACATGGCTCAAATTCTCAACCCTTGAGAATATGCATCATCATCTTATTAATTCCTTGGACGATTCATAGACACATAATCAATATGAATGAAAAAGATGCCTTTTATTTATTCAATAATAAATAGTCAAGTACAAAATTATGTCCTAAAATTAACAATGTGTCAGCCAGATTGGCTTCTAGGGCATACATCTAACAATCTCCCACTTGCACTAAATCCAATCAGTCATATATCTAAGTCCCATCTTCTCAAGGTAGGCTTCAGTCTTTTGCTGACTCAGCTGCTTAGTGAACGGGTCCGCCACGTTGTCCGCGGAGTCTACTCTCTGTGATGAGAGCACAAAAGTGCAATCGTCAGACCATTTTAATTAGTATTATAATTAATCATTAATAATAAAATTAACTAATTAACGTTGTATTTGTGTTTGAGTGCAAGTAATCCAAGAGACCCAATAACATTGGGTTTGAGTCCAATGTCCGACAGCCCGAGCTCAACAAATTCTCCAGCTGCCATACAAGCATGAAATCCTGCGCCATCCATCAGGTCACCTACCAAATCAGTCCCGCATCAAGGCCCCGTGATCATCTCCTTCTCGGCCATCTGCCCAGCCAATCATCAACATCTCAAATAAATCCACTCCGTCCGCATCGTCAACGAGTCCTCCTAGCATCTCACGGATCACGCCATCATCACAGCCGTCCATCTCGTGATCGGATCAAGCTCCCACACATGTGAAGCATCAGCGCCTCACAAACCGCGCCCAGTGTTGTCGGAGCCCACGCCGGAACCCACTCACACCAGCGCCGCCACCGACGTCGGACAAGCAAGAGAGATACAAACGGATAAGCACTCTCTCGCTCCCTCGACTCCGGACTCAAGGATCACCTCTTCGCTCCGCCTACGAAGGGCAAAAGATTACCCCGTGGTATCAGTAGGGTAAAACACTTGAGCACCGCAACGGATTATCAAAGATCAAAGGAAGAAGAAGGAAGAAAATAGCAACGCAAACACAAAGATGTAACGAGGTTCGGCTACAAATAGCCTATGTCCTCCACCGCTCCAAATCTCAATAAGGATGAACTGATTACAGAGATAGCACACACCCGAACGATCACAAGTGATCGATCTACAAGAGATTCACACAGAATTCCCTTTGCACAAGAAGTAGGATCCCAATCCTCTTCTTCTCTAGAACCCTAGCCTCACAAACAAGAGTCTCTCTCAAAATACGGCCAATACCATAACCCTAGGGCTCTCATGAGTCCTATATATAGTCTCAAGACTTCAGATGATCATAGCCGTCGAAACGCCAACAAAACACCAAAAAGAAACTCATCCGTATGATTTCCCGCGAGCCCGAGTCGACTTGGCTGAAGTCCGAGTCGACTCTGGCACGTCTGAACAACTTTCAGTTTAACTGGCACGATCTCGAGTCGACTCCACTGTATCTCGAGTCGACTCGACGATGCTCCGAGTCGACTCGACTGTAGTTCGAGTCGACTCTGACAGTCCAGACAGAAACATGGTTTTTGCGGCTTTTCTCTTCTCGGGTCGACTCGACAGACCTCGAGTCGACTCGACTGTTCCCGAGTCGACTCTGACAGTCCGCCAGACGGAACTATGCAGAATTGATTCTCCTTCAATTCTCTTCATCACCAAAGGTCTCCACATACCCCAACAATCTCCCACTTGGAGACCTTGGGTATGTCCTCTTGTTACTTGGTTCTCCTCTGTGCTCCCACTGAAACTTGATCATCCTAATGAAATCGGTACGATGCCTCCTCAACGTCTTCAAGCATGAAGACCAGCAGAAGCTGAACAACTCCTCAGCTTCTCCACCGTGACGACCTTCGTCAACATATCTGCAGGATTCTGACTTGTATGAATTTTCTCCAACTTGACGAGTCCCTGCTCGAGCAATGACCTCACGAAGTGGTACCGTATGTCAATATGCTTCGTCCTTGAATGAAAAGCTGAATTCTTCGCCAGATGAATTGCACTTTGACTGTCTGAATATAACATGCAATCCTTCTGTTCCTTCCCAAGCTCCTTCATCAAGCCTTGAAGCCATATTAGTTCCTTGCATGCCTCTGTGGCTGCCACATACTCCGCCTCCGTAGTCGACAATGCAACAATTGGTTGCAACCTGGAAATCCAACTGACAGCTCCACTGCCCAAGGTGAACAAGTACCCTGTCGTGCTTCTCCTGCCGTCCAAGTCTCCTGCCATATCTGAGTCCACATAGCCCTGTAACCGGATCTCAGAACCTCCATAGCACAATGACATGTGCTCAGTGCCCTTCAGATATCTCAGTATCCATTTGACCGCGCGCCAATGCTCCAAGCCTGGGCAGCTCATGAAGCGACTCACAACTCCCACTGCTTGAGCAATGTCTGGTCTCGTACACACCATAGCGTACATCAAGCTCCCCACTGCCGATGCATACGGGATTTTTGACATATTGAGCTCCTCCACCCGCGTCTTCGGACTTTGTCCTTTTGAGAGCTTAAAATGGGCACCCAGCGGTGTGCCAACAGGTTTGGCACCCTCCATGCAGAATCTCCTGAGTACTCGGCTGATGTACTCCGCCTGAGATAGTCTGAGGATATGTTTAGACCTATCTCTATTGATCCGCATCCCAAGGATCTGTTTTGCTGCTCCTAGATCCTTCATTGCAAATTTTCTTGACAGCTTCAGCTTCAATTTTGCAATCTCATGCATGCTAGCTCCTGCAACTAACATGTCATCAACATACAATAGCAAGATAATGTAAGATGTACCGAAGTCCCGGAAGTAGCAACAGTGATCCTCCTGACATCTCCTGTATCCTATCTCAAGCATGTAACTATCGAACTTGAGATACCATTGTCTGGGTGCCTGTTTCAAACCATAGAGGCTTTTCTTTAGTTTGCAGACTAAGTCACCCGTGCCAGCTGCAATGTATCCCTCCGGCTGCTGCATATATATCTCTTCATCGAGATCTCCGTGGAGAAAGGCCGTCTTCACATCAAGCTGCTCTAAGTGAAGATCCTCTACTGCCACCATGCTCAGCACCGTTCGAATAGTACTCATCTTGACTACAGGAGAAAAGATCTCTGTGAAGTCGATACCTGCTCTCTGCTGAAATCCTTTTACAACCAGCCTGGCCTTGTATCGCTTCTTCCCATCCTGCTCTTCCTTCAGCCTGTAAACCCATTTGTTTGACAGTGCTTTCTTCCCCTTGGGCAGATCCACCAAATCCCACGTTTGATTCTGCTCCAATGATTTCATCTCATCATCCATGGCCAACTCCCACTCCTTCCTGGCATCAACCTCCAATGCCTCCGTAAAGCATTCAGGTTCGCCATTATCTGTGAGCAACAAATAACTAAGAGTCCCATCATACCTTTGAGGAGGCTTCCCATGAGTACTACGAGTGGACCTTCTTAGTTGTGGAGGGGGTGCCAAATCTTCAGATTCTTGCTCTGACAGAGTCTTCTGACCAGAAATTGTAGACTCCTCTTCAGGATCCACAAAACACGGCTCAACAGGTTTTGTTTCTGGTTCATGGCTCTGCTGTATTTTCTCATTGAATACCACATCATTACTACGAATGATCTTCCTGTGTTCGGGATCCCAAAGCCGGTACCCAAACTGTTGACCTCCGTATCCAACGAAAATACACTTCTTTGATTTGGCGTCTAGTTTGCTTCTTTGACTGGAATCAACATGGACATAACCGGTACAACCGAATACTCGTAAGTGCGCCAAATCAATCTTCTTCGCTGTCCATGCTTCCTCAGGAATCCCAAATTTGAGTTTCTTTGATGGCCCTCTGTTGATCAAGTAGGCAGCAGTGTTAACTGCTTCCGCCCAAAACTGCTGTGGCAATCCAGCATGTATCCTCATGCTCCTGGCACGCTCATTAATTGTTCTGTTCATCCTTTCAGCAACTCCGTTTTGTTGTGGTGTCCCTGGAACTGTCCTTTGCCTGACGATCCCAGCATCTGCACAGTAGTCCTCAAACTCCCTGCTACAATACTCACCACCGTTGTCCGATCTCAGGCATTTCAACCTCTTTCCTGTCTCGAGTTCTACCATCGCCTGCCATCTCCTGAAGACCCCAAATACCTCTGACTTGTGCTTCAAGAAGAACACCCAAAGCTTCCTGGTAGCATCATCAATAAAAGTAACATAGTACTGAGATCCACCAATGGAAGAAACTGGTGCAGGCCCCCACACGTCCGTGTGCACGAGATCTAGCTTTTCTTGCTTCCGAGGTTTACCTTCTTTGTTGAATGAAACACGCTTTTGCTTTCCGAGAACACAATCCTCACAGAAGTCCATCTCAACACTCCTGAGACCCTGCAGCTTTTCCAACTGGTGCATCACCTCCAGTCCCTGATAACTCATGTGCCCAAGTCTACAATGCCATAACTTGGTGTCCACATCAGCTGCAGCAACTCCAATAGAGTTCTCCGTGCCGTTGGCGACATAAAGTGTCCCAACCTTCTTGCCACTAGCCACCGTCAACGAACCCCTGGATATCTTCCACTTATCAGCTGTGAAAGTAGTGTTGTACCCCTGGCTCGCCAACTGTCCAACAGAAATCAGATTCCTCTGTAGTTGAGGCACGTGCCGTACGTCCTCAAGCTCAAGTGAAGATCCAGAAGTCAACTTCACTTCCGCGCTTCCCCTTCCTTGTATAGTGCAAGGCTCTCCATCCCCTAGGTAGACTTTGCCGAAGTCTCCCTTCTCATATCCTCCAAGAAGCTTCCGTTGGGATGTAGCATGGAAAGACGCGCCCGAGTCTATCACCCAAGACTCGTCACAGGTAGACAAAGATAGAACGAGGGCATCCATATCACCGTCTTCAGCAAGATTTGCCAGATCCTTGCTGACTCCTTCGGTGTGGTCGCCTTGCTTCCCTTTAGGAGATTTGCAATCCCTCCTAAAGTGCCCCGTCTTCCCGCAGTTCCAGCACTTCACTCCCTTGTTCTGAGGTGCTCGAGACCTGCTGGATCTCGACTTCGAGTCGCTTCGAGATCGACCGTCCTTCTTTTGTCTTCCCCGGTCAGAGGTGTTTAGTACACTTCCAGACGACTCCGTAGCTCCAGAAGATTTTCTTCTTGCTTCTTCACTCAGAAGCACTCCCACAACGTCATCAAAGATCAACTTCCCCGTCGCCGAAGAGTTGCTCACTGCCATCACCAGGCCCTCCCAGCTATCAGGCAATCCGGAGAGAATTAGCAATGCCCGAATCTCATCGTCAAAACTAATCTCCACTGATTCCAACTGGGCCGTGAGTCCATTGAATTCGTTGAGGTATTCTGCTATGCTGCCGCCATTTTTCATACGAAGATTAAACAACCTCTTCATGAGAAATACCTTGTTTGATGCTGAGGGTTTCTCGTACATCCACGACAATGTTGCCATCAACGCCATCGTCGTCTTCTCGTTTTTGATGTTGAATGCCACTTGGGATGCAAGTGACAATCTGATGGTGCCGAGCGTCTTCCGATCGAGGACCTCCCAGTCTTCATCGGACATCTTCTCTGGTTTCTTTGCTCTACCTCCAAGAGGTAAATAGAGATCCTTCTGGTAAAGGTAATCTTCTATTTGCATCTTCCAGAACCCGAAGTTCGTTCCATTGAACTTCTCAATTCGCACCTTTCCTTCATCCGCCATTGCAGAAAACCAATAGCTCTGATACCAATTGTTGTCGGAGCCCACGCCGGAACCCACTCACACCAGCGCCGCCACCGACGTCGGACAAGCAAGAGAGATACAAACGGATAAGCACTCTCTCGCTCCCTCGACTCCGGACTCAAGGATCACCTCTTCGCTCCGCCTACGAAGGGCAAAAGATTACCCCGTGGTATCAGTAGGGTAAAACACTTGAGCACCGCAACGGATTATCAAAGATCAAAGGAAGAAGAAGGAAGAAAATAGCAACGCAAACACAAAGATGTAACGAGGTTCGGCTACAAATAGCCTACGTCCTCCACCGCTCCAAATCTCAATAAGGATGAACTGATTACAGAGATAGCACACACCCGAACGATCACAAGTGATCGATCTACAAGAGATTCACACAGAATTCCCTTTGCACAAGAAGTAGGATCCCAATACTCTTCTTCTCTAGAACCCTAGCCTCACAAACAAGAGTCTCTCTCAAAATACGGCCAATACCATAACCCTAGGGCTCTCATGAGTCCTATATATAGTCTCAAGACCTTCAGATGATCATAGCCGTCGAAACGCCAACAAAACACCAAAAAGAAACTCATCCGTATGATTTCCCGCGAGCCCGAGTCGACTCGGCTGAAGTCCGAGTCGACTCTGGCACGTCTGAACAACTTCCAGTTTAACTGGCACGATCTCGAGTCGACTCCACTGTATCTCGAGTCGACTCGACGATGCTCCGAGTCGACTCGACTGTAGTTCGAGTCGACTCTGACAGTCCAGACAGAAACATGGTTTTTGCGGCTTTTCTCTTCTCGGGTCGACTCGACAGACCTCGAGTCGACTCGACTGTTCCCGAGTCGACTCGACTGTAGCCCGAGTCGACTCTGACAGTCCGCCAGACGGAACTATGCAGAATTGATTCTCCTTCAATTCTCTTCATCACCAAAGGTCTCCACATACCCCAACACCCAGCTTCATCCTCCCAGCGATCGCGTCCGGCTCCTCCCACCAGCCCGCCTCTCAACCGTGGTCCAAAGAAGGAATCCCGAGCCGGAATCCCAGCGTCCCACGCCTGCTCCATCGATCACGGCTGACGCCAGCTCTTCCGCGATCAAGACTGCAGCTCCTCCGCCTCAGCCAACGTCCCAGCCGTTCGTGAAGCACACCATCCCGTGATCCACTCCTTCCGACTGCAAGCATCCCATCCCTCCGTGGCCCAAAGAACAAAATCCGGCTCCTTCCGTCCGTGATCCAAGCAACCCGGACGATCGCCTCCTCCCAGCGATCCCGTGTCCGTTACCTCCTTGCGCCTGTCCGCCCTCTCCTTCCTTACGTCTGCCATCATTCACATCCGAGTCATCAGGATCCATCACCGGCTGCAAGGGGTGGGGGCGGGAGGAGGGTCGCCGGCGGGTCCAAAGAAGAAGAAGAAGGAAGGAGAGAGCTCGGTGGGGAAGAGAAGAACAGAGCAATCCTCTGTTTTTGGGGAAGAAAAGAGTAAAAAAAAATATTTTATGTTCTAACGGGAGGAAGAGGCTTTTTGTTTTATTTTTTTTATGTTATTTGCAAAAGAGAAGAAACATTAGGTTTTCAATCTCCACTTTTATTTGTAATGAATTTTCTTTTTAGTAAAACTATCATTTCTCTTTCATGCAATCCTTGTTCTAGGCTTAGTTAAATTTCTGTTTTCTTTATGCAACCGTTTATTTTTTCTTTTTATGCAACACATCTAATTTTTCTTTATGCAATTTATGTTCTAGGCTTTCAATCTTACTAAGCACTGTTTTCATCCATGCCAAAGTTTTTCTTTGAATAGTTAAATATTTTATTAAATTTATAAATGCTCCTCGATTCCAAGTATCTGTCTTTTAGTTAATTTCAATTAAAAAAATATTCTCCGGTAGACTAGATCATCCATCAACATGTTGGGAATCCGCCCATGCCGCAGAAAATTCAAAAAAATTCAGATGCAGCGGAAGAGGCATGCACGGGATCAACCGTTCATCGCATGAACGTTGTTTAAAAACCGTTCGTAGATAGATAAGGATTAAAAACTTTTAAATAACATTAGAAGATCAGATCTTCACCTTGTGCGGGTAGATGATCACCGCAAACTGATGATCGTAGTTTTTGGATGAAGGTTCGCTTGAAGCCGTTCAAGTGCCCGGCCTCTACGGGTATCCACACGAAGCAGAAACCGATCCAAACGTTCCAATCTCTCCGGGGTGCTAGCTCCCTTGCAGAGATATATTTTTGATGGCTGATCACCTCCCTTTCAATCAACTCTTGATTGTGCTTGGGAGGAGGAAGAAGAAGGAGGGATCTTGAAGAAGAATCAAAGCACCTTGCAGCCCTTTTCTTTCCCCTGCGTTGGATGAAGCAAAGGAGGAGGGAGGAGGCTGCCGCCAAGCTTTCTTCTTCTCACCTTTTTGCTGATGGCGGCTGAAACCAAGAGGAGAGAAGGGTGGCCACGAGTTGGAGAGGAGGAGGGCTTCACCTATCATTAGGGCACCTCCTTTCAAAGCCTTTTAAAGGCATCTAGGGCTCCTATTTGGTTTAGTCCAAATCATGAATCAATTGGGTTCAATCTATGCTAGTCCTAATCCAATTAGAACTTGAATGAACCATGACTCAATTGAACTCTTCAATCCTAATCTAATTAGGAGTCATCTTGATTCATTGGATTAATAATTAATTGGGACTTAAGAAATCCTAATCCAATTAGGACTTGTTTAATTCTAGTCCTAATCCAATTAGGACTCTAATTTGAATTCGAAGTCCTAATCCGATTAGGACTCTAGGAATCCTACTCCAAGTAGGAATCCAAATTTAATTCAAAACTCCTAATCTAATTAGGATTATAGGAATCCTACTCCAAGTAGGAATCCTAGTCCTACTCCAAATAGGATTCCCAGTCCAAGTAGGAATCCCAGTCCAAGTAGGATTCCTAGTCCTAATCCAATTAGGACTCTACGAATCCTACTCCAAGTAGGACTCTTGTTTTAAGTCCAATTAATCAATTTCCTTTGTTCCTTCTTCAACTTATTATCAATTAAATTGATTACTTGTGATTCCTAATCACGATTCAACCATCGGATCGGTCAATGCCTCTAGTGTGTGTGACCCCATAGGTTCTACTTTGACTGGTAGTGAGATATATTGTGATCTCTATCACAATATCATTGAAAACTCCTTTCAATGGGTTGGAACGATTCCAACTCTACTCATTAGGGTTTATCGATCATCAAGATAATCCCTATGTGTCCCACCATCCACTAGTGACACCTAGCAGTATGTAGTGGCTACCCAGCAGAATAGAATGATGAACCTCTAGGTGCAGTTATCATGTGATACAGTCCTTCTATCATGGATCCCTACAGGACAGAGGTCATGGATAACTCGTCAAACCCCTTCGTCTGTCATATGTCAAGATTTATTCGACTTAAGTTCGAGAGTGGAAAACTCTTTCTCCACTATGCAATCTGCCCCGGCCGAGGTCTTACGAACTCCGTCTTATAAATCACATAGGATCTCTCCTTATCTATCAAGGTCGATAGATTCCTTGTAGATGCATACCCTACTCCTACAGTGAACTTACTGCAGCCAATCTACACTGCATGGACCCATATGGCTAGAGACCATGTATTTGTGCAGTCAAACTACAATAACATCACTGTGAGTAGCCGAAGCATCGCAGGTCAAAGGACCAGTCATACTACTGCAACATCAAGCAAGTCACTGACGAGTGGATAGACATCCAAGTGACTTCTTGTGTTGGTCACGCTCAGTACCCTTGTTCTCTAACAAGCACCTGCACTATTACTTCAGTGTCGCCATACTGTGGACTCGAGTCTCGTCCATCCATAGGGAAAGTAATGTGTGCACTGATCTCATCGGATCGATCACCGTCCTCGTGATGATCCATCGATCAGGAGCGTTTAGAAATTAACCATCAATGATACATGGCTCAAATTCTTAACTCTTAAGAATATGTATCATCATCTTATTAATTCCTTGGACGATTCATAGACACATAAACAATATGAATGAAAAAGATGCCTTTTATTTATTCAATAATGAACAGTCAAGTACAAAATTATGTCCCTAGAATTAATAATGTGTCAGCCAAAATTGGCTTCTAGGGCATACATCTAACACAACATCCTCAAAATAATGTTTTTCTTTTATCATTCAAAAATCAATTTCAAATCCGAGTGAACGTTCTAATTTTTATGCAACTCCAATCTCCTCCCTATGGATCGACCTCTTACAACCACTATTCTTCGAGTAGAAAAGGTAAGAGTAAAATTTATTTAAATTTTGTTTGTCGGTTCTAACAACGATCTGTTTAGCATATTTTTAGGTAAACAGGAATCGGACGAACAGAATTTTGGCGCCGTTGCCGGGAAGGCAAATCAAGAAGCAAGAAGATCACGAAGATCAAATTGAATTTTGGATGCCCGGAGTGAACGCACTCTGGTAGTAAGTTTTTATTTTTATTATTTTAATTATTTTCAGTTAATAATTTCGTAGTTATTAAATTTTGAAATTTGAAATTCAAAAAAAAAATTCAAAAAAAAATTGAAAAAAAATATATATATTTCAAAATTCAAAAATTCAAAAATTTAAATTCAAAATTTGAATTATGAAATTCGAAATTTGAAATTTAAATTTAAAAAAAAATAAAAAATAAAAATAAAAATAAAATAAAATAAAAAATTCAAAAAAAATAAAAAAGAAAAATAAAAAAAAAATCTATATTATTTTTGCTAGTAATTGATAAGGTGCAATCCCCCGAGGTTATCATACCTTTATTGGGGCTCCTCACGGAGTAATCTCCAGAGCTTAGTCAACGGGCATTCGGAGATTGACTGACGCATAAGGATTGTGTTTAGTTTACATTCAAGTTATTGTTAAAAAAAAATAAAAAAAAAATAAAAATAAAAAAAATAAAAAAAAAGTAAAAAAAAATTACTTGCTCATTTAATCAATACAACCTAATGACATTGCATAAACTTTGAAAAAAAACATTGATTATTTGTTGCATTTAGTATTAAGCACTTGCATAAAATAATTTAAGGGCAAAACCCATTAAAAAGATAAGGTCGGGAAGTCATTACCTGTCCTTAGCCCAAAAATCACCACCTTGCATACTTATCCTAAGCCAAATTAAATTAAAATCAAATTAGACGTTGGCCTTAGGATTTTCGAGCTCAATTAGGCTCTTGGAAAGAAGCGGTTGAAAGCCACTCCAGTGAGAATTTAGTAATTGGTGATGTCTAGGAAAGTTTTACAACAGTGAGAACTGTTACGGGTATTGTGGTATCGGTGTATCCCTTCTGGCACCACCACACACCCCGGGACTTTCCTGGTCACTGGTTACTGGATCACTTAACTGGTAAGCTCAAGCTTAATCTGAAAGGAAGATTAGGAGCTGTCTAATCTAGAGAGAATTTCAGGAACTTTTTTAACCTGATAAGTCTCTGTGCAACTAGATTTAAGAAGCTACTAAACCTCACTTAGTTCTAAGACTAATAGGATCAAATTGTTGTGTGGTGTTGGTTGTGGTCAGCTGTGTCTAGCCCTTCTTTTCTTTTAGGATTTCGTTTAGGAATCGAGTCTAATTAAGTTGTGAATAATATATGCATGGTAGAAAATCATTAAGGGGTAAGTTAACACCATTTAACCCAGAGGTTGGAAAAAAGTATCGTCACATCCGACGAATTATTGATCAACCACCAATCTCTACAATGGGTGATCATATTAAAACCCTGAATGAGTTATTCGCTCCTGCATCCGCTAGTCCACCTACAGTGTTGCCAATAAATAACGCAGCCCAATTTAAAATTCGGGCTGCGACAATAAATAAGCTACCCAAATTCCATGGGTTTGAAAGGGAGGCAACCCAACATGTAAATATTATATAAAAATAAAAAAAATTAATAATAATAAAAAATAATAAATTACTAACATGCAGGTTTGGAGGTTTTTGGCCCCAATTGTCACTTTATCCACCCATATCAGGTAACTTCTTCTATGTCCTATTACTGCTTTAAATCTTCTTTAACATTGAGGACAATGTTAGATTTAGGTATGGGGGTGGGAATATTTTTGAAATTTATTTTATGCAAAAAAAAAGGGATTTCAAATTTTTAACTCAAACTCTAATCTTTTTGGCTGTACAAACTAAGAATTGCTTTGACAATAGCTTTGAGTAAGGAATATGATAGCAGCTCTAGTTTGAGTTTTCGTTCCACCTGTCTCCTGCTAACATGATAGAAGATGATTTAGCACCTACACGTAAGCACATGAATAGTGGGGTATGTATATTTGCAACTAATATGAATACTTTTAATCTTGGGGATAATTTAAAGTTATATGTGGATGAACACCCTAATCAAAAAAAAATAAAAAAATAAAAAAAAGAAAAAAAAATAATAATGAGTTTATTTTAAGTCTTCTCACTGAGTAACCGGGCCTCTTGCCTGGCAAGCAGCGAGTGTTCGCGTAAAAAGGTGAGAATGACTGAGATTAAACTCTGAATGACTAATTTGGCCTTGAAGCCTAGTTAACTTGAGTTATTAAGCCTGTTAGGGTGTCTCTACAGCTAGTGCCCTAAGCCATCTGGATCGGGAGTCATTGGTCTAACACTCGCTATATGGGTTAGCTAGAAAGCTTAATAAGGCTAGATATTGCACAAGTCATTCTTCTTAGCATTCAGTCTAAAAAAAAAATATATACAAAATAAATAAATAAATAAATTTGGGGTGTTTATCATCATTTAACTCTAGAAAGTCTTGAAAATTGAGTGATCATATTGGAAGTAAGTGAAAGCCACTCATTTATATGATAATATCTTGCACCTCAGTACATTCTTGACTTATTAGCGGACAGATGGAGAGTAATGGAACTTGAGTTAGAGTCTGCTTAAATATGATAGCAATAAGTCTTTATTGTCCTTGCAATCCTAAGTTCATACAATAATACTTGTTCGAATTTTGAGTTAAACATTAGAAATCCCTGACTAATGAAGTTTGTGGGTAACTTCACTGCAAACCCTCACGAGACAACACTCGTCCACTAGGGTAACCTATGGGTTTAAAGGCTTGTTGCACATGCTAAGTGCAATCGTAATGCTCTACGAAAGTGAGTATTTATCTTAGTTCATGTATATATAATAATTAATACTTTTGCACTCTCATTTCTGCACTAAATTGCTAGAGACTAGCAATAAGCTGGTTGGGGGGTGTGATGAGAGCACAAAAGTGCAATCGTCAGACCATTTTAATTAGTATTATAATTAATCATTAATAATAAAATTAACTAATTAACGTTGTATTTGTGTTTGAGTGCAAGTAATCCAAGAGACCCAATAACATTGGGTTTGAGTCCAATGTCCGACAGCCCAAGCTCAACAAATTCTTCAGCTGCCATACAAGCATGAAATCCTGCGCCATCCATCAGGTCACCTACCAAATCAGTCCCGCATCAAGGCCCCGTGATCATCTCCTTCTCGGCCATCTGCCCAGCCAATCATCAACATCTCAAATAAATCCACTCCGTCCGCATCGTCAACGAGTCCCCCTAGCATCTCACGGATCACGCCATCATCACAGCCGTCCATCTCGTGATCAGATCAAGCTCCCACACATGTGAAGCATCAGCGCCAAACCGCGCCCAGCTTCATCCTCCCAGCGATCGCGTCCGGCTCCTCCCACCAGCCCGCCTCTCAACCGTGGTCCAAAGAAGGAATCCCGAGCCGGAATCCCAGCGTCCCACGCCTGCTCCATCGATCACGGCTGACCCCAGCTCTTCCGCGATCAAGACTGCAGCTCCTCCACCTCAGCCAACGTCCCAGCCGTTCGTGAAGCACACCATCCCGTGATCCACTCCTTCCGACTGCAAGCATCCCATCCCTCCGTGGCCCAAAGAACAAAATCTGGCTCCTTCCGTCCGTGATCCAAGCAACCCGGACGATCGCCTCCTCCCAGCGATCCCATGTCCGTTACCTCCTTCGCGCCCGTCCGCCCTCTCCTTCCTTGCGTCTGCCATCATTCACGTCCGAGTCATCAGGATCCATCACCGGCTGCAAGGGGTGGGGGCGATCTATAAAAGAGGAGAGGAGGCTCGGGGGAGGGGGGTGGCCGGCGGGTCCAAGGAAGAAGAAGAAGGAAGGAGAGAGCTCGGTGGGGAAGAGAAGAACAAAGCAATCCTCAATTTTTGGGGAAGAAAAGAGTAAAAAAAAATATATTTTATGTTCTAACGGGAGGAAGAGGCTTTTTGTTTTATTTTTTTTATGTTATTTGCAAAAGAGAAGAAACATTAGGTTTCCAATCTCTACTTTTATTTGTAATGAATTTTCTTTTTAGTAAATCTATCATTTCTCTTTCATGCAATCCTTGTTCTAAGCTTAGTTAAATTTTTGTTTTCTTTATGCAACCGTTTATTTTTTCTTTTTATGCAACACATCTAATTTTCCTTTATGCAATTTATGTTCTAGGCTTTCAATCTTCCTAAGCACTGTTTTCATCCATGCCAAAGTTTTTCTTTGAATAGTTAAATATTTTATTAAATTTATAAATGCTCCTCGATTCCAAGTATCTGTCTTTTAGTTAATTTCAATTAAAAAAATATTCTCCGGTAGACTAGATCATCCATCAACATCCTCAAAATAATGTTTTCCTTTTATCATTCAAAAATCAATTTCAAATTCGAGTGAACGTTCTAATTTTTATGCAACTCCAATCGCCTCCCTGTGGATCGACCTCTTACAACCACTATTCTTCGAGTAGAAAAGGTAAGAGTAAAATTTATTTAAACTTTGTTTGTCGGTTCTAACAACGATCTGTTTAGCATATTTTTAGGTAAATAGGAATCGGACGAACACTCTGCACCTCGACATATTTTTTCTCAACATAGTCGCGTATGAGGTAGAAGCGCCGCTCTATATGCTTGGACTTCTGATGAGACCTTGGCTCCTTAGCAAGAGCTATGGCGCCATTATTATTGCAGTAGAGTGTTATGGCATCTGATGACATTACATCCAATTTCGCAATGAATTTCTTGAACCAGAAGCCTTCCTTAGCAACTTCAGAAGCGGCGATATATTCAGCTTCCATAGTAGAATCAGCAATGATCGGTTGTTTAGAACTTTTCCAATTCACCGTACCACCATTGCACAAGAACACATATCCAGATGTAGACTTTCTATCATCGATATCAGTCATGAAGTCTGAATCTATGCACCCTTCTACCTTTAACTCTGATGTTCCTCCAAAGATCAAGAATAAATCTTTAGTTCTTCTTAAGTACTTAAGAATATTCTTCACAGCTGTCCAGTGCTCTTCACTTGGATTCGACTGATATCTGCTAGTGACACTCACAGCAAGGGCTATATCAGGTCGTGTACGCAGCATGGCATACATGAGGCTCCCTATTGCTGATGCATAAGGGAGCTTGCTCATGCGTTGAATCTCTTCAGATGTGTTGGGGCTCATCTTCTTGGAGAGATGAATTCCATGCCTAAGGGGTAAGAGACCGCTTTTGGAGTTTTCCATGCTGAACCTTTTCAGCACTTCCTCTATGTATATTTTCGGTGATAGGCCAAGTATCCTTTTAGATCTATCTCTATAGACCTTTATTCCCAAAATATAGGATGCTTCCCCAAGGTCTTTCATGGAGAACTCTTTTGATAACCAGACCTTGACCGAGGTTAGTATGGGAATATCATTCCCTATCAAGAGAATGTCGTCCACGTACAATACGAGAAACACGACAACACTCCCACTAACCTTCTTGTAAACACACGGTTCCTCTTCGTTCTTGATGAAATCGAACATTTTGATTGCATCATTGAAACGAGTGTTCCAACTCCGAGATGCTTGCTTTAGTCCATAAATGGACCTTTGCAGCTTGCAGACCTTATGATCTCCATCACTGGAAGTGAAACCCAAAGGCTGCTCCATATAGATATCTTCATCAAGATATCCATTCAGGAAAGCAGTTTTCACATCCATCTGCCAAATTTCATAATCATGAAATGCTACAATGGCAAGCAATATTCGGATGGATTTCAGCATGGCTACAGGTGAAAAAGTCTCCTGATAGTCAATGCCTTCGCGTTGACTATACCCTTTCGCTACTAGCCTTGCCTTATAGGTCTCTATCTTTCCATCCGAACCTATCTTCTTTTTGTAGATCTATTTGCATCCAATAGGTACAATACCTTCTGGTGGATCCACTAAAGTCCAGACTTGGTTGGAATGCATGGAGTCTAACTCTGACTTCATAGCTTCCAGCCATTTCTCGGAATCAATATCTGATATAGCCTCGTCGTAGGTTTTGGGATCTTGTATATGTTCCCTATCTCCCATGAGGAACATTTCCTTAGTATCCTCTTCAAGCATACCTAAGTATCTATCAGGAGGATGGAAAAACCTACTAGATCTGCGAGGTGGAGGAACAACGTGTACTGGCTCTCTATGAACGGGTTCTATAGGATCCATGACTCGTTGCTTTTCAGAGACTTTCTCTTCAAGCTCAATTTTCCTCCCACTGCCTCTATCAAGGATAAACTGTTTTTCCAAGAAGATGGCATGTCGGCTCACAAACACATTGTGATCCTCTGAGACGTAAAAATTATATCCTAATGACTCTTTAGGATATCCTATAAAATGAGAACTTATGGTCCTAGCCTCTAGCTTGTCCGCCTGTAGTCGCTTGACATGGGCCGGACATCCCCAAATCTTGAGATGATCAAGACTTGGTTTCTTACCATGCCATATCTCATACGGTGTGGTAGGAACGGATTTAGAGGAAACTCTATTCAGTAGATAAATTGCGGTAAGTAAGGCATCTCTCCAAAGAAACATAGGTAAATCAGTGAAGCTCATCATGGATCGGACCATATCTAATAGAGTCTGATTTCTCCTCTCTGATACCCCGTTGAGTTGAGGTGTACCCGGAGGAGTCTATTGTGAGACTATGCCATTCTCCTTGAGATAGTTCCGGAATTCTCCACTAAGGTATTCTCCTCCTCGATCTGATCGAAGAGCCTTAAGGGGTCTTTCAGTTTGTTTTTCTACTTCATTTCTAAACTCCTTGAACTTTTCAAAAAATTCAGATTTATGTCTCATTGATACATATATCCATACCGTGAATAATCATCGGTAAAGGTAATGAAGTACGAATAACGTCCCCTAGCTAGCACATCAAATGGGCCACACACATCTGTGTGTACCAGGGTAAGTATTTCAGTGGTCCTCTCCCCATATCCTACAAAGGGCAATCTAGCCATTTTTTCTTAAAGATAGGACTCGCAAACTGGATATGACTCGGAAGTCAATGAGCCGAGAAGCCTATCTTTATCCATTTTGTTCATTCTATCCTCTGCAATATGGCCAAGCCTGAGGTGCCACAAATACTTTTGGTTTATCTCATCCCTGGATCTCTTGGATCCTTTGGCACTCACTTCTTGCTCAAACACATTTACAAACACATCCATATGCAAATGGTAGAGACTATCAATCATAAAACCACGTGCGACTATTTTATTTCTGAAATAAATAGAACAGCAGTCTTTGTCAAATGTAAAAACATGACCTTTCTGTGCTAGACATGAAACAGAAATCAAATTTCTGCTAGCAGCAGGTATATAATAACAGTCTCTAAGTAATAAACTAAAATCAGATGGTAGTCGCAGAGGGTAGGTGCCCACAGCCACAGCAGCAACTTTTACCCCGTTGCCAACTCGAAGGGTTACCGCACCTTCTGCCAGCCTTCTACTTTCCTTTAGACCCTGCATAGTAGTGCACAAATGAGCACTAGAACCAGAATCTATAATCCAACTAGAAGTAGAGGAAACCATAAGGTTAGTTTCAATTACGAGCAAGTCTACCATACCTTCTGAAGGTGTGTCTGCCTTCTTGTTCTTCAGGCTCTCGAGGTATGAAGGACAGTTCCTCTTCCAGTGGCCATCGACATTACAGTGGAAACATTTTCCTTTGTCATTAGCCTTTTTCTTTTGAACTTCCTTCTTTGGCTTCTTGTCTTTCTTCTGCTTCTTCGCAGGTTTCTTTTTCTTCCAAGTAGACTTTCTCTTGGAACCAGAAGTCAACTCAGCAGCAAGGACATTGCCCCTTGAACCTTTCAAGGCTCCCTCAGCAGTTACCAACATGTTTAACAGTTCAGTCTTAGTGCATTCAATCTTATTCATGTGGTAGTTTACTATAAACTGTCCAAATAAATCAGGAAGGGATTGCAGGATCAGATCTACTTGCAATTCCTTGTGCATGTTCATATCGAGCTTCTCAAGCTCCTCTAAGTCCTTGATCATAGTCAAACCGTGATCATGGACAGACTGCCCCTCGCGCATCTTTGCCTTGAAGAGTCTCTTGGACATTTCAAAACGAGCTGTGCGACTCTGCTCACCATACAACTCTTGCAGGTGTGCCAGTATGTCCCTAGCAGTCTTCATATTCTCATGTTGGCATTGGAGTTCATTGGACATAGATGCCATGATGTAGCACTTAACCTTAATGTCATCGTCTGTCCACTTTTCATGCGTCGCACGCTGATCAGCAATCGGACGTGCTGGTAATGTGGGGATATCATTGTCGAGCACATAGTCTATTTTTTCGCAATTCAGAATAATTTTGAGATTACTAAGCCAGTCTCTGTAATTGGTACCGATCAGTCGGTTGGTCTCAAGAATACGGGTCAAAGGGTTTGAGGTTGACATTGTGACCTGCAGAGAGTAAAGATTCTAGTTAGATTTTGTACTTGATCCTAATTTGTTCTAGGGTCTTTTAGAACAAATGTACCTCCCACTATTTTCTCGAATTCCTCACACTCCCCTAGTAGGACAACGAAAATCCTACGCGACTAGGGTTTCTAGTGGATACTGCGGTCCCATCGATTTACATGCCACCTCACCTAACAGTTATTGGTGACACATAAATGGATGAGTGTACAACTCTTGTACAATGCTTCTTAAGCATGTTGCAGTGCTTCTTGGTCTCTAAGTCATGAAGACCTCACCTAACAGTTATTGGTCTTATTCCTTAGTTAAGTCAGACCCACCTTATAACCGTAGAAATAAAGTTGCCATTGGGTCCTCACCTAACAGTTATTGGTGCCCAACCCCATCTTTATCCCTACAACATTACATGTCTATAGAGAGGTCCAGGCCCCCGATGCAACTTGCCCACTGTGTTCGGCCGAGACAAGTCAACACCAGAAAGACCTTAGCAGCTCTACTATGGTGGAAGACCTATGGACTTAATATTGGTTAATTATGTCTTAGTGTTTGCAACTTGAGCTCTTCATAAGAGGTAATCGAACAATTGGTCAGGTAAGCAGGTGGGAGGCTCCTCTTACTCAGAGAGTAAGGTCCTAATTAAGTAATCACCTGTCATGCTTTCCTAGACACCAATTAGATCAATTAATCTAATATGACTTGCTCATGTTGGTTCACTCTCGACTTGATGGAAGAAGTTTTAGTTTAGGTCTCATTGGAATTGGTCTACTAGATTGCATCATATGTAAATCTATCTACCCCGCTCACATTCACATCACATGCAAACGGCACATCGCAAGCAGTTATAATTGCAGCAATAAATAAAAACTGAATTTAGATAGGTGATGATCATAGATTCTAATTAGGTCATATTACAAGCACATGCACGTCAATCGATCAACTTGTCTTCAACTCTTGAATTGGTCCCGAGCCTCCTTGATTCGATCCCTGATCAACTCTTGATCCAATTGCCATCAACCGCTCATCTCATGTACTGTCTTCGACTTGATCGTTGACGTACATTACATCACAGGAATACAACCAGATATATAATAATAAATTACATCCCTTTTAGGAGGCACGCAGGCCTCTCAAAACATCAAATAAGATGCATGCAAGCATCTGAAAAATTACATGACATTACAGATCACATCGCAGGTCTTTACATTTGATACCAAAAGGGTTTGAATCCTATGATCATCACCATATGCAGCAATTATAATTTTCAGATCCGAAATCTAATTGATTATGTCATGACATGGGTTGCTGATCATGCTAGACATGATTCTAAACTTTGTAATCCCTATTAACAATGCAATAGAATCATCAACTTATCTCATAAAAATCAGCATGCAAAAATCAGCAATCCCTGAAAATCTGCATGCAGAAAATTTTCAGCATGCACATCCTTTTAAATTTTAGATCTAACGTGCCTTTTAATAATTCATCCTTACCTTAATCTACGAAGCCTGGGCTCTGATACCACTGTTGGGAATCCGCCCATGCCGCAGAAAATTAAAAAAATTTCAGATGCAACGAAATTGGCATAAGCGGGATCGACGTTCATCTCATGAACGTTGTTCAAAAACCGTTCGTAGATAGATTAGGATTAAAATTTTTTTAAAAATATTAGGAAGATTAGATCTTCACCTTGTGCAGGTAGATGATCTCCGCAAACTGAAGTTCGTGGTTTAGAAAGAAGGCTCGCTTGAAGCCGCACACATGTCCGACCTCTACGGGTATCCACACGAAGCAGAGGACCAATCCAAACGCTCCAATCTCCCCGAAGTGCTAGCTCTCTTGCAGAGATATATTTTGATGGCTGATCACCTCCCTTTGAATCAACCCTTGATTGTGCTTGGAAGGAGGAAGAAGAAGGATGAAACTTGAAGAAGAATCAAAGTACCTTGCAGCCCTTTTCTTTCCCTTGCGTTGGATGAAGGAAGGGAAGAGGGAGGAGGCCGCCAAGACCTTTCTTCCTTTTCTTTTGCTTGCGGCTGAAGACCAAGGGGAGGAAGAGGGGGAGTACGGCCACAAGGAGGAGGGCTTCAATCCTTTCCCTAGGAGCTGCCCACATCCCCTTTTAAAAGCATGTGGAGCTCCTATAAATTAGGAGCTCCTTGATAACATTCCAAGAGGGGCGCCGGCCCCTCTTGTTTTGCCGCACCAAGGAGGAAAAGGAGGAGGGGCGTACGCCCCTCCTTCTAGGTTAACCTAATCCTCCTCTAAGGAGGATTAAGAAGGCCACTTATGGTTAGGTCCTAATCTAATTAGGCTTAGACCAAGGGTGAACCAATTTTGGGTTTAATTAATGCTAGTCCTAATCCAATTAGAACTTGAATGAACCATGACTCAATTGAACTCTTCAATCCTAACCCAATTAGGAATCATGTTAATTCATTAGATTAATAATTAATTGGGACTTAAGAAATTCTAATCCAATTAGGACTTATTTAATTTAAGTCCTAATCCAATTAGGACTTGACTTTGAATCCGAAGTCCTAATCTAATTAGGACTTCTAGGAATCCTATTCTAAGTAGGAATCCATATTGTATTCAAAATTCTAATCTAATTAGGATTGTAGGGATCCTACTCCAAGTAAGACTCCCAGTCCTAGTCCAAGTAGGATTTCCAGTCCTAATCCAATTAGGACTCCAGGAATCCTACTCCAAGTAGGATTTGTGTTTTAAGTCTAATTAATCAATTCACATTGTTCCTTCTTCAACTGATTATCAATCGAATTGATTTCTCGTGATTCATAATCACATTTCAACCATCAGATCGGTCAATACCTCTAGTGTGTGTGACCCCATAGGTTCTATTCTGACTGGTAGTGAGATATATCGCGATCTCTATCACAATATCATTGAAAACTTCTTTCAATGGGTTGGAACGATTCCAACTCTACTCATTAGAATTTATCGACCATCGAGATATTCCCTGTGAGTCTCACCATCCACCAGTGACACCTAGCAGCATGTAGTGGCTACCCAGCAGAATGGAATGATGAACCTCTAGGTGTAGTTATCGTATGATACAGTCCTTCTATCGTATATCCTTACAGGACGGAGGTCATGGACAACTCATCAAACTCCATCGTATGTCATATGTCAAGATTTATTCGACTTAAGTTCGAGGCGAACAGAGCTGCAGACTGGGTCGCTTCTTATGCTGTGCAGCACTCTAAAGAGATATGTTGGCCACATCAGGGGCTCCCCTTGCATTTGTGTCAGATTGTAGCCCTTGATTCTACTGGCTGCTCCTACACAAGAGTAAGATGAGCAGCCGTTGTACCAAAAAAAAAGAAAAGAAAAGAAATATAAAACATCAAAATCAAAATAGAGTAGGATAAGAATTGAAATGATCATTTGATTCGTATTTGAAATCAAAATCAAAATTCAAAAAAAAAATCAATACTATAGAAGGGTCAAAATCAAGTTTTGAAAAATTAGAGCAATTTCATTCTTTCTAAAATAGAAAAAAAATAAAAATTCTTCTAACCAAATGGCAGGAGTAGGAGTCACTTATTTTCATCACCCCAACCAAACATACCCTAAATATTTTCTCACGATTGCTAATAGTAAATAAATATTTTAATAATATTTGAAAATAAGGAGTCTAAGAGTTCCAAGATCTACTCTTTATATTATATTGAAAATTCTAAGAGTTGAATATATTTATAAAAAGTGAGGTCTTCGTATACCTTGTTTAATTAAAGGAAAAGTTTAATGATAGAGTACGTGTCCTATGCCCTTTCTTCTCCTGTATTTCCCTTTGCCACGTTTCTCAAAAGTCACATGCATGGCAAGTATAGTATACCAAGATGATATAATTGCACCAAGGAAAAAGATTAGATGAAGAAACTTGGCTTGCGCACCCAAAAAAAAAAAAACCTTGGCTTGACTTGATTTGGTCCGGCCCTAATTAAAACCTAATAGGTATAAGTCTTGTTGATATTTCAAGTTAGATTTGTCAAAAGTGAAACAATCATGCATCTCCCGTTTGTGGCATGCCCCCGACCTGAGATCGCAAGCCAAGAGTCGTAATAATCGTCGCATACTTATAGAGAACTCTCTCCATAAACATGCAAATCATCTTAATATAATATCATATACAAGCAACAAAATAAATTTAAATAATCAACATTCAAATACTAGTTTAAATAACAAAATTAAAAGTCTTATAAAACTAATAATATTTCAAAATCTTGCATCAACTCTAAAATAAAATATAGTCTAAATTAAGATGAAAAATTTTTGTCTTTAATCGCTCTCTCATAATAAATCTTCGAGTCAAATTAATTCTTCAAATCTGTAAAAATAGTAAAAAATTGTATAATAAGCTAGACAATCTAGTAAATAATGAATATCTTAACTAGATAATTCATGTAATAACATATAATATAATAGTAAAACACAAATGATCATGAATCAATGTAAAGACATAACTAATTCTGCTTCGAAACATAAATCCATTAAGATTCATATCTTTCAAATATTTATATACATAATCATAAATCTGATTTGAAACAAATCATATTAACAGCTTTAACTATGACCACACTTATACCCTATGGCTAGGCCAAAAATAGAATCACACTTATGCCCTACAGAGTGGGCTAGAATACCGCATTTATACTCTGTGGTAGAGCCAGAAGCAAAATCAATGAGCTCAATAATAATTGAAGTGCCAATACATAGGGGTGGCAAAATATGACCCGACCCGCCAACCCGACCCATGTTCGGCCCGCCATAAACAGGTTCAGATCGTAAACAGGTTACCCGTTTAACTTGTTTATTAATTGGGTCAGATACATATTTTAGTTGTTTGACCTATTTAACCCGTTTATAATTTGATGCAAACAGTATTTTTTTTTCCTTCTTTTTCTTGTGGTCACTGTTCGCAAGCGTTTGTCAGCGATCAAGGTCCTGTGGAATTCCATCTACGGTTGAGTCAAGGTGATGGAATTGCAACTCCCCATCCTCTTTCGTTTCCCCATTTCCCCCTTCCTCTCTAGTCTCTACCCGAAGCTCCATGGCACCCTCCTCCTCCTCCTTAGTCAGCGATCAAGGTCCTAAGGACCCTTGGAAGGCTTGGAAGCCCCCCTCCATATCAGCTCCATGGGACCCTCCTCCTTCTCCTTAGTCAGCAATCAAGGACCCCAGGAAGGCTTGGAAGCTCCCCTCACCATCCTCGGCCCCGACGACCCTCGCAAAGCCCTTGGATGCCGCCGACCTGAAATCGAATGGCGGGGAGGACGCCGGAGATGAAGGGTACCGGGAGTTCGAGTCATTTGACGACCTCCGGGAGGGGGGGGGGAATCCGAGAGCACGAGGGCGGCAGCGGGGGCAAGGGTTAGGGTTTCATGCCCTCCCCTCTCTCCATTCTCCTTCTTCAGTCCTCAAGACCCCGAGCTAGAGATTGTCGTCGTCGAGCCAGAGATCGTCGTCATCGAGCCAGAGATCGTCGCCTTCTTCCAACCGAGAGAGTAGGGCCGGAAATCGTTTTCCAACCGAGAGAGTAGGGCCGGCAGATTTGCGGGTTTGCGGAAGCATGGGAGGAAGAGACTGTAGGGCCGATGGATTAAACGGGTGGAGAAGAAGAATGAGTTCAGTGTTTAATAAATAGGTTGGGTTTAGGTTTATGATTTTTTGACCCGGCCTGTATCTGATCCGACTCGTTTATGTCCGACCTAATTCGATTGCCACCCCTACCAATACATAATCCCCAATTGGTAGGATCTCAAACATAGTTAGACTAAGAGTTCAAATTTGATACATATCAAAGTACTATTACAATATATATATATATATATATATATATATATATATATATATATATATATATATATATATAATCCAATCAAAATATACACACATGATGTAAGATCAGTAAATAATATAACAATAGTCTGAATATTATTACTCCAAATTACAAATTAATTTTTCATTCAAAACACCATATCATAAAATTCTTAAATCATATATAAATCGTTTAACAATTTACTCAACATAAAAATAATAGTATATAAATTAAAAATCTAGAAAAGACAGATTATTACTTACTTTGTGAGCAAAACCAAACTACAGATTCAAATAATTTCAAAAACATCTCTCAGAACCTAAGACTTCAGCGAGCGCTCAACTAAAACCTTCGGTGAGCATAGTGAGCCCAGATCGTTGGAAGGAATTAACAGTAGTCTAGCTGTGGTGATCGGAAAAATCTGTCAGCAGTGAGGCGAAAGGAGGTGTATGGGTCTTTAAATAGAGGCTAGTTTTTCTAGTTTTTGTAGAAAATCAAGATGGAGGAGGAATCTGTTGAAAGTTATTCCTAGGTTCTTCGGTGTTTAGCATGCTGAATTTTTTTTTTTTTGAAAACCATGGCTGAACCTGATCGGGTTGCCTACGTACCCCTTCACAAGGGGAATCAAGCCACACGTAGTTCTTTTAAAGTTTCAAAAATACAACGGAAAAATGAATCAAACAATTTAATTCATGCATGCTTACAAGATCAAATCTAGAAATCTGCACATTAAGAACACATAGGATTATGCAGGAATCGTTTAAACAATTATCCTAAAACTTTTATGCATGATTAACTATCAGATCTGAAACTTAAGAACTCTATTCCAATTAATCTCCGAATATCCATCGAATGGATTCTGGAGATATCTCCGTGAGGAGCCCCAAAAGAGGGTAAAACCTCGGGGAATCGGACCTAAACCTTGACACCATAATAAATGATTAATGCTAGATTAATACCTTTTATGATGGATGAAAGTTGTGAATCTGATTCTTGACTTCGCAGCCACACACACGAATGGCCTCTACGAGAAGTACACGCGAAGTCCTGAAGGATCTTCTTCCGCAACAGTGCTAGCAGCTGCAGAACACTTGAAAGTTGAAATCTGCCCGCCGGGATTCAATCAACTCTTGATCAATCGTCTTGAAGCAGATAGAGATGAGGTTTGTAAGAAAAGTAGAGGACTCAGATCTGATCTTGAATCTTCTAGATATTCACCCTGAAAACCCTATCTAAAATGGAGAAGAAGAGGAGGAGGAGGCGGGTGAGGAAGAAGGCTGCAATGGATATGTTTTCGATGCCCATGTTTGATCCCTTTTAATGGCCTCCGAATTTTTATTCAAAATTCAAAATTTATTTTTAGAAAACCTCCTATAGTTGGCGCATGCAAAGGAATAGGAACAACCCAAATTAGATCTCAACCAAATCTGATTTAAATTCAAATTTAAACACATGTGCAAGAGGGGAGGAATTTGAAATCCATGCAGCAGAATTTTCCTACCTCTTGTCGCATATATTTCATTTGAAATTTGAATTTAAATGATTCAGAGGTTCACACGCCAGCTAGAGAAGTTATTTGATGTATGAAATCATTTAATATATTGCTTAATATTTGAATTCAAATTCAAACAACAAACAATGTTGCCATGTGTCAAGCAATGGGTCCATGCGCCATGCAATAATTTTGATTTATTTAAAATTCATGAAATCCAATTCCATGTCACCACTAATTGCCACATCATCTGAGCCTAATCCTTGGGTTGCACCTAATCAAATTTGGTCAAACCCGGATTAAAACAAAGCAATTTGGTTGAACCCAATCTAATCAGGTCAGACCCTGATTGAGCTCAAATTGAATCCAATTCAATTTTTGGCTCATCCATACTCAATCAAATTGAATTAATTACTTTGTGTTGGACCTAATCTAATTAGGTCAATCCCCAATTAAGAACAAATTAATTTAAAATTAATTTGATCAACTTAAGTCCTTTTTGGTTCTGACCTAATCCAATCAGGTCAAAACCCTGATTGAGTCCAAACTTGAATCCAATTCAATTTGGCTCATCCTTAGCACAATTACTCAATCAAATTGAGTTTATTAGTAATTTAATTACTAATTAATCCTTCAATAATTACTTTAATTATTTTATAAGATAATTTGCCAATCAAAATGACCAAATTACCCCTAAATGATTCTTAATCATTCATCAGCTTTCTTGATCAATCAGGAATCTTCTATGCGTGTGACCTCATAGGTTCGAACCTAAGCCGGTAGTATAGGAACAATTTCCTACACTAATCGATGTGACCATCTAGCAATGGTACCCGATGTCCGGATAGGCCGAATATATGCGAAGCAAATATTCTGGAATCCTGAACTATGGTTACTATATAATTCAATCCCTTTGACTCCTAATGCTAGGATGACTTAGAGCTCACTGTCAACCCTATAATTAGTACATCTATTATGTGATTAACTTTAGATATCCCGTGACTCCTCACTGGGATTACCCTGGCCAAGGTTTTGCTAAATTAATCACAAGACATTATCTCCTGTTTTCAGGAGGGGTCAATTCCATCTTGACTCATAACTGACTACGCAAGTACTTGACTGCACCCAGTGACCTTCCGTCACTGAATTAGAAATTCAGGTAGTCCGGTACCAAAGTACAGTGAGTTGCTTGCTAGTCACACGTTGCGGTCTCAGGTCAGAGGGCCAAACTTATATCCATATCCACTCGAAACATCTCTCGACAGTAGAGCGTTCCGGAATTGGTCACGTTCAGTAAAATGTACTCCTACACTTCACCTGTGTGGCATACCAGTGTCTCCACACTCCTTGGTTAAGAGGACAACCAACGTATATGTCACACAACGATCTAATCTCGATAATGCTGTCGTCCTAGTAACAACATATCATTTGGTCGCGAACAAGTTTAAGGACTCAAAGATAAATTCTCCTTTATCATAACATAAGTCCTAAGGACTTCATCATATAAGAGTTCATTTGAAGATGAAATGATGAATAATGCCAAATAACACTTTATTAATTTGTCAATTCATTTACAAAATTCAATCATCAATATGCTGACAATTGACATTTAGGATACAAATTCCAACAACTCCCACTTAGCCTAATGCCAATCGGCACAGTATCTAATACCCATCTTCGACTTATGTTCGTCGAACTCTTTGATGCCGAGGACTTTGGTAAATGGGTCAGCCAGATTTTTTTGTGTCAATCTTCTGAAGATCAATATCACCTCGATCGATGATCTCTCGAATCAGGTGGTAGCGACATAGAATATGCTTGGTCCGCTGATGTGCTTTGGGTTCTCTTGCTTGAGCTATGGCCCCAGTATTGTCCCAAAATACAGGCACTGGACCATCAATGGAGGGTGTCACTTCAAGCTCGGTGATGAACTTCCGCAACCATACAGCTTCCTTGGCGGCATCAGATGCTGCGATATATTCTGCTTCACATGTAGAATCTGCCACTGTATGCTGCTTGGAACTCTTCCAGCAGATGGCCCTACCCTTAAGAGTGAAGATATATCCTGACACGCTCTTGCTATCATCTTGATCTGACTGAAAACTTGAATCAGTATATCCCTCAAGTTTTAAGTCAAAATCACCATAGACAAGCCACTGATCTTTAGTATTTCTCAAATACTTAAGGATGGTTTTTACAACCTTCTAGGGGTTGCTACCTGGATCAGACTGGTATCTGCTCACTACTCCTAGTGAGTATGCCACGTCTAGTCTAGTACATGTCATGGCATACATTATAGATCCCACTGCCGAAGCATATGGAATTCTATCCATACTCTCTCTTTCTTGAGGGGTTGTCGGACAATCCCTTTTAGAGATGTTAATTTCATGGCCCATCGGAAAATAGCCTTTCTTGGAATTAATCATACTGAACCTCTTCAGTATAGTATCAATGTATATGGATTGGGATAATCCAAGCAATCTTCTAGATCTGTCTCTATAGATCTTCATCCCTAGGATGTAAGATGCTTCTTCCAAATCCTTCATGGCAAATTGAGATGATAGCCAAACCTTTATTCCTTGTAATGCAGGAATGTCATTTCCGATTAAAAGAATGTCATCCACATACAAAATAAGGAATATAATAACTGAACCATTTGCCCATTTATAAATGCAAGGTTCCTCTTCATTCTTAATGAACCCATATGTTTTGATTACCTTATCAAAATGTATATTCCAACTCCGTGAAGCTTGCTTTAATCCATAAATGGATTTTTGAAGCTTGCACACTTTAGACTCATCTGCAGATGTAAAACCTTCAGGTTGTATCATATACACTTCCTCTTCTAAATCTCCATTTAGAAATGCGGTCTTTACATCCATTTGCCAGATTTCATAGTCTAAATGTGCTGCTATCGCAAGCACAATCCGAATGGACTTGAGCATTGCCACAGAAAAAAACGTCTCGTCATAGTCAATACCATAACGTTGACGATAACCCTTGGCAACCAAATGGGCTTTATAGGTCTCTACCTTTCCGTCTGCGCCCCGTTTCCTTTTGAATATCCACTTACACCCTATGGATTTAATTCCTTCGGGTGGGTCAACTAATGTCCAAATATCATTAACCTTCATGGATTCCATTTCGGATTGCATGGCTCCAAGCCATTTATCAGAGTCATACCTCTGCATTGCATCCATATATGTGATTGGATCCTCATCGTTTTCATCAAGTTCGATAGGATCCCCATCCCGGACCAAGAAACCGTAGTATCTGTCCGGCTGACGTGGTACTCTACCCGATCGCCTTAATGGTGCATCTAATATGGGTTCTGGATCTGATCTAATCAAATCCGACTCAACTGGTTCAGTAGATGGTGTCGAATCCTCTACATATTGAACTTCTCTAAGCTCAACATTAGAGCTATTTGTTCCTTCACCAAGAAATTCCTTTTCTAAGAAAATTGCTCTATTCCTTACGAACAACTTTTGTTCTTCAGCAAAGTAGAAGTAATATCCTTTAGTTTCTTTAGGGTAACCAACAAAGAAACATTTGTCAGACTTGGGTTCAAGTTTGTCTGTCTTCAAACGTTTGACGTACGCCGGACACCCCCAAATTCTAAGGTGAGAGAGCATCGGTTTGCGTCCAGTCCACATCTCATGTGGTGTTTTATTTACAGACTTACTTGGAACCTTATTTAGAATATAGCAGGCTGACTCAAGAGCATATCTTCAAAAGGATATGGGCAGATTAGCAAACCTCATCATGGATCGAACCATGTCTAACAGAGTTCGATTTCTCTTTTCTGACATACCATTATATTGTGGTGTACCAGGAGGAGTCCATTGGGAGAGAATCCCATTTTCTTCTAGATATGTCAAAAATTCACTGGAGAGGTATTCACCTCCTCGATCTGATCGAAGAGTTTTAATACTCTTTCCAGTTTGTTTTTCTACTTCATTATGATATAATTTGAACATTTCAAATGATTCAGATTTATGTCTCATTAAATAGACATAACCATACCTAGAAAGGTCGTCTGTAAACGAATGAAATATGAATACCCACCTCTAGATCTGTGCTCATTGGCCCACATACATCAGAATGTACAAGGGTCAATAAATCACTAGCTCGTTCACCTTTTTCGGTAAAAGATGATTTGGTCATTTTACCAAGAAGACATGATTCACAGGTTGTCAATGATTCACAATCATTAACATCAAGGATTCCCTCTTTACTTAACCTATTCATCCTGTTCTTGTTAATATGACCTAGCCTATGATGCCAAAGGTAGATATCCGTGACATTATCTATTCTAGGACGCTTATTGGATTTATACATTACATGAACAGGCTGTGACAAAATGTAAATGCCATTACTTAGAATTCCATTCATTACAACAACACCATTCCAAATGACATTACAATAATCCTTTTTTATTGATATTTCATAACCATTTTTGGCCAAAAGGCCTACAGAAATGATATTCAATAGAAAACTTGGACAATAGTGACAATCACTAAGCACATTTACATAAGAGCTGAATTTAAGTTTAAGAATTCTTAAAGCTAGAACTGGAACTGGTCTTCCATCTCCAACATTCAGGAACCTTTCTCCTTCTTCAAACCTCTTACTGACTTGTAGCCCCTGCAACGAATTGCAAATATTAAAAGGACTACCGGTATCCAATACCCAGGTCGAATTATCACAAATAGAAAAATTGCAAGGTGTTATCATATAAGTACCTTGATTGGCAACTGATTGCCCACTTTTCTTAGGCCGGTTCGGATGGAGGGATGCAATGTAAAGAGGACAGTTCCTCTTCCAATGTCCTTGCTTCTTGCAGAAGAAGCACTCCGCCTTGCTCTGATCAGCCTTTTTATTCTTTTTCTGACTAGGCTGAGCATGGTGCACCTGTTTCTTTTGGATTTTATTTTTTTTTTCCCTTTCTTAAAGGAGCGACCCTTGGATGAACCTCCCACTAAGTTCACCGTCTTCTTAAGAAGTTGGTGATCATTCTCAAACATCTATAGTAACCCCAACAATAAGTGATAATTCACTACAGGTTTCGTCATACGAAAATGAGTGAGAAAAGGATGGTATGATCCAGGCAATGAGTTTAGTATGGCATCCTTCCCCAATTGATCATGAAGGGGAAAGCCAAGAGAGCTTAGACGCTCGATCAACTCAATCATGTACAGTACATGATCAGTTACGGAGGTCCCATCTTTCATTCGGGCGCTGAAGATGGCACAACTAGTTTTGTGCTTCTCAACGTCGTCAGAAACGCCGAATGATTCATTCAACACTTGAATGATATCTTCCGGCTGCGTATTCTCAAAACCCCTACTAAACTCATCACTCATTGCTGCCAACATGATGCATCGAACAGTGATCCGGTCACTGAGCCACTTCTGATAAGTATCTCTGGCCGATCTTGATGCATTAGCAGCGGGCTGCTCAGGTGCTGGATCCGTTATCACATAAAGGATCCTCTCATGCTCTAGCACTATTTTCAGTTTCCTATGCCAATTATTGAAATTTGGACCAGTCAACTTGTTATTGTCCAACAATGAGCGAAGTAACAAATTAGTGGTCATTTCTGCATAAAAAAAAAATTTGGCTATTAGTATATGAATTGACTAAACTCAATAGACTTGAACTTTAGTCTAAAGGTATTCCCACTATTTTATACAAATTGATAGCCTCTACCTCTAATTCGAAAAATTACTCCTAATTCTTTAGTGGGCACTAGAACCTAATAGATCACATATAGGCCCGAGTGTGGCTCGGCCAACCCATATGCACCTATTGGTAGGTTCTTAACCAATTGCTTCACCAAGCAACTTCTAGTGATGATTTTGCCCTAGGTTTTCCGGCAGGCGTGTGGCGCCTCTACCGAATACCCTAGTCAAGTCCAACCATTAAATGATAGGGTTAAGTCTAATCAACTAATAGACGACCAAGCCCGAGTGTGGCTCGGCTCACCTGATCGCCTATTGAAGGTACACTTAACTCATCATATATTGAATGACAATTCCAATGCTTGATAAGTACCAGGCGTGTGGCGCCTCCAATAATTATCAAAATATTGGACCCATTATCACCCAACTTAATGGGAGGCTATGACCTGGTTATCCCCATAACCATTTCATTTTAAGGACCTAATAATTTTAGAGGATTTCATAATTAGGATAGATGAGAAGATCCGGTTAGTCTAATTTCTCCCACTGACTTCACCAAATCAGATTAAACTCAAACCGGTTAAGGAGACACCTAAATCAGTCATACTGATTTTTCTTAAGGTATGGGCTAACTCGAATCATTAAGTGATCCAATCAAAATGTGATTGATCATGTCGGCCAGGTAAGTGAGATCGGTGGAAGGGATATGCCATTAACTCGACAAAGATAAATCAGTGCGAGTAGCTCCCAATTAAAAACCACCGGTCAAAACTGCCAAACTTACCTTAGACACCGACTGATTAATCAATTTTGATTTGATTACTCAAATGACTTGGGCTACACCTCTGAGCCTAAATCAAGTTCCATCTTGGTCTAATCAAAGACATGGAATTGATCAATCTACAACTATTGTATTTAACCTAGAGTTTCCTTGACCTAATCTAGTTACTACTTAATTAGATTTGATCAATTAACTCTAATTAGACCATGTTTGATTCTAACCTTAGGTCTAACCCAATTCTAAGAACTTGATTCAAGCTAACCCATATGCCCAAAGAATTATGCAATGTCAATTAATTGAGTTACAATTCTATTTCATAACACTTAATTCTCAATTAAGTTTAGACTTATGAAAGTTTTGATCATTGCATATTTCCTTTTAATTACATATTAATTACAATCTTTCAGTTCTTAAAACACATTTTCAGATCTGAGTTTTTGTAATTAATCACATGTAATCAGATTTAATTCATGTTTAAGTCATTATGTTTTATGTTCATGCATCACATATACATAACAACATGAATTAATACAAACAACATACATCTTATGTATTTATTTTTTTACTTTTATTTTCAGATCTGATTTGTTCATTAAAATCAGAGATCATATGAATCATAAACTTTATTTAGATTTAATCTAAACAATATTATGATTTCAGATTTATTCATGTTACTAATCCTAACACAAACATGCATCATATGCATCCAAAATTTCAGATCTACTTAATCATGCATAATCAGCAATTAAATCAATCATAAAAAGCACTTTAGATCTAATCTAAACATGTTAATGATTTCAGATTTAATTACAAGAATTAAAACATAAAAGTTTAAACATAAACCTGCCTCTGATACCACTGAAAGTTATTCCTAAGTTCTTCGGTGTTTAGCATGCTGAATTATTTTTTTTTTTTAAAACCATGGCTGAACCTGATCGGGTTGCCTACGTACCCTTTCACAAGGGGAATCAAGCCACACGTAGTTCTTTTAAAGTTTCAAAAATATAGCGGAAAAATGAATCAAACAATTTAATTCATGCATGCTTACAAGATCAAATCTAGAAATCAGCACATTAAGAACACATAGGATTATGCCAGAATCGTTTAAACAATTATGCTAAAACTTTTATGCATGATTAACTATCAGATCTGAAATTTAAGAACTCTATTCCAATTAATCTCCGAATATCCATCGAATGGATTCTGGAGATATCTCCGTGAGGAGCCCCAAAAGAGGGTAAAACCTCGGAGAATCAGACCTAGACCTTGACACCATAATAAATAATTAATGCTAGATTAATACCTTTTATGATGGATGAAAGTTATGAATCTGATTCTTGACTTCGCAGCCACACACACGAATGGCCTCTACGAGAAGTACACGCGAAGTCCTGAAGGATCTTCTTCCGCAACAGTGCTAGCAGCTGCAGAACACTTGAAAGCTGAAATCTGCCCGCCGGGATTCAATCAACTCTTGATCAATCGTCTTGAAGCAGATAGAGATGAGGTTTGTAAGGAAAGTAGAGGACTCAGATCTGATCTTGAATCTTCTACATATTCACCCTAAAAACCCTATCTAAAATGGAGAAGAAGAGGAGGAGGAGGCGGGTGAGGAAGAAGGCTGCAATGGATATGTTTTCGGTGCCCATGTTTGACCCCTTTTAATGACCTCCGAATTTTCATTCAAAATTCGAAATTTATTTTCAGAAAACCTTCTATAGTTGGCGCATGTAAAGGAATAGGAACAACCCAAATCAGATCTCAACCAAATCTGATTTAAATTCAAATTTTAAACACATATGCAAGAGGGGAGGAATTTGAAATCCATGCAGCAGAATTTTTCTACCTCTTGTCGCATATATTTCATTTGAAATTTGAATTTTAATGATTCAGAGGTTCACACGCCAGCTAGGGAAGTTATTTGATGTATGAAATCATTTAATATATTGCTTAATGTTTGAATTCAAATTCAAACAACAAACAATGTTGCCATATGTCAAGCAATGGGTCCATGCGCCATGCAATAATTTTGGTTTATTTAAAATTCATGAAATCCAATTCCATGTCACCACTAATTGCCACATCATCTGAGCCTAATCCTCTTGGGTTGCACCTAATCAAATTTGGTCAAACCCGGATTAAAACAAAGCAATTTGGTTGAACCCAATCTAATCAGGTCAGACCCTGATTGAGCTCAAATTGAATCCAATTCAATTTTTCGCTCATCCAAACTCAATCAAATTAAATTAATTACTTTGTGTTGGACCTAATCCAATTAGATCAATCCCCAATTAAGAACAAATTAATTTAAAATTAATTTGATCAGCTTAAGTCCTTTTTGGTTCTGACCTAATCCAATCAGGTCAAAATCCTGATTGAGCCCAAACTTGAATCCAATTCAATTTGGCTCATCCTTAGCACAATTACTCAATCAAATTGAGTTTATTAGTAATTTAATTACTAATTAATCCTTCAATAATTACTTTAATTATTTTATAAGATAATTTGCCAATCAAATTGACCAAATTACCCCTGAATGATTCTTAATCATTCATCAGCTTTCTTGATCAATCAGGAATCTTCTATGCGTGTGACCTCATAGGTTCGAACCTAAGCCGGTAGTATAGGAACAATTTCCTACACTAATCGATGTGACCATCTAGCAATGGTACCCGACATCCGGATAGGTCGAATATATGCGAAGCAAATATTCTGGAATCCTGAACTATGGTTACTATATAATTCAATCCCTTTGACTCCTAATGCCAGGATGACTTAGAGCTCACTGTCAACCCTATAATTAGTACATCTATTATGTGATTAACTTTAGATATCCCGTGACTCCTCACTGGAATTACCCTGGCCAAGGTTTTGCTAAATTAATCACAAGACATTATCTCCTATTTTCAGGAGGGGTCAATTCCATCTTGACTCACAACTGACTACGCAAGTACTTGACTGCACCCAGTGACCTTCCGTCACTGAATTAGAAATTCAGGTAGTCCGGTACCAAAGTACAGTGAGTTGCTTGCTAGTCACACGTTGCGGTCTCAGGTCAGAGGGCCAAACTTATATCCATATCCACTCGAAACATCTCTCGACAGTAGAGCGTTCCAGAATTGGTCACGTTCAGTAAAATGTACTCCTACACTTCACCTGTGTGGCATACCAGTATCTCCACACTCCTTGGTTAAGAGGACAACCAACGTATATGTCACACAACGACCTAATCTCGATAATGCTGTCGTCCTAGTAACAACATATCATTTGGTCGCAAACAAGTTTAAGGACTCAAAGATAAATCCTCCTTTATCATAACATAAGTCCTAAGGACTTCATCATATAAGAGTTCATTTGAAGATGAAATGATGAATAATGCCAAATAACACTTTATTAATTTGTCAATTCATTTACAAAATTCAATCATTAATATGCTGACAATTGACATTTAGGATACAAATTCCAACATCTGTCTCCTACTTCAAGTCAAATAGGGCTTTATCCTTTTTTTTCATGTCCTACTCCACATCAAACAGGCCTCTATCTCCTTTTTTCGGTCTCCTACTCCAAGTCGAACAGGGCTCTATCCTTTTCTATCTACTACTCCAACTCTTACATCTGGATTGGTCAAACGGACTACGCCAAGTTCTTTATTAGCTGAGCTGGGTGTTATATTTTTCCTTCCTTAAAAGCAATTTGGTCCTTGAATTTTCTTTTACCCGAGTCGTCAAAGAGTTGAAGATGCTTCTCCCATATCAAGTCATAACACTTCTCAAATCAAAGTTAACATATTTGATGAGTTTCAAAATAATTCAATTCACCATGCTTTTGTTGTGCAACTCTAATTTAAACCATCAATATTCTCTGGATTTACTAAATATCTTTAAATGAAAAGACCTAAAAGTATCAAATAGATAGTGTACAATTTTTTTTCTTTATTTAGAAATTCTCGAATAAGATATCTGAATTCTTCAAATAATTTATTATGTAATCAACATGGATTTATATCCCAATATCCCTAGTGTCTACCTATTCACACTCATACTATGTCAAATTTCTTGTCTTAGAATTTATCCACTTATGCTCTAATGCCATTATAATTGTCACGCCCCTGACCCACGATCACAAGCTAGGGATCGCGACAACCACCACATACTCATAGAAAACTCTTCTTACAAGCATGCAAGGCATTTTAACATAATATTTTATACAAGCAGGAGAATAAATATAAATAATTAACATTCAAATTTTAATTTAAATAACCAAATTAAAAGTCTTACAAAATCAATAATATTTCAAACTTTTGTATCAACTCTAAAATAAAATCTAGTCTAAATAAAGATGTTAAAATCTTGTCTCTAATCATTCTCCCATGTTAAATGTCCGAGTCAAACTAATTTTTCAGAACTGTAAAAAAAATAAGAAATTGTGTAATAGGCTAGACAACTCAGTAAGTAATGAATACCTTAACTCGATCATTTATGTAATAACATATGACACAATAGTAAAACACAACTTACCATGAATCAGTGTAAAGACATAACCAATTCTATTTTAAAACAAAAATCTATTAAGATCCATACTTTCAAATATTCATATACGTAATCATAAATCCAATTTAAAGCAAATCATATTCAACTCAATAGCTTTTAACTATAGCCGCACTTATACCTGCAGCGAGGCCAGAAATAGAACCACACTTATACCATGCGAAGTGGGCTAGAATATTATACTTATACTCTATAGATTGGTCGAGAATACCATATTTATATCTTGTGGCAGAGCCAGAAGCAGAATCAATGAGCTCAATAATAATCGAAGTGCCAATGTATAACCCCTAATTGGCAAGGTCTAGAACATTGTCACGATGAGAGCTCAAATCTAATACCTACCAAAAATTCTTTTACAAAATACCTATTGTTGTGGTTCAAATTTGGCCCGAGGGTGACCACGCCGATGGAGTCGAGAGGGGCCGCCGGTAGTCAGAAGGAGAAGACGGGAGCCACCTCCTATGCGACGGCTGTGAACCTGCACAAAGCCTCACTGGTGTTTCCGGTGAGGGCCCTCCGACGATCAAGTTAGAGTAGGGTAAATTTTGTCCACCCAAAAGTCCTTTAGAAGTTATCTGACCGAGCTATTTATAGTCCCGGTGGAGAGGCCCAGGTAGAAGAGGCACTGTCAGCCCTCATAATAAGGGGGCATGGCTTTGAGCCGGATGGCGCGCAGCTTACGCTGGTTGGTGGCATGTAGTACTGCCCGTTCTTGAAAACGGTAGGGTGTTGACAGTCACAGCAAGGTATGGCCGAAGTAGTCAAGGTGCCGTCTAACTATTGAAGACTGGTTATGGAGATGTGGCACGGTAGTTTTGTAATGTACGACCACGTAGGTGGGCGTAGGCACGCACATGGGTGTAGTCGTTGGCGAGGCCGAGCTCGTTGGAAGGTCGCATCATGCGTTTGACGAGGTCGGCTTGACGGGTGCTGAGAGTAGCTTGGCTTTCCGCATTCCGAGGTATGCTCGGTGGAGCATCCCGAGCTCGAAGGTCAGGGGGTACTGCTGAGGTAGGTGATGCAAAAATAAAATTGTTCTCCCAAGTGCAGGAGAATCGCACAAGTAGTAAAATCTCGGGAGTCCGAGGTCGAATCCTCAGGGAACGATCTATAGATTATTAGCGTAATTTTTAGACATAATTTTCAGTTGAATAAATATGTGGATTAAGATTATGTTTTGATTTTCAGAAATTAAAATCGGAGAACAATATAGCAATAAACAAAGTTTAATAAAATAAAGATGGTAGGGATCTGGAATCCCCCTTGACGATATTGCATCCAAGAAATAAACTCTATGGTTCTTGATTAAAAATGAATGGTAGGATAGATCTAATCATGGTATATGTTTCATGAACATATGAACTCAATTTCTAAGCATTCATCGTGCTTTCTACGTCTACGACGAATCAAATACTAAAGCAATCCATATATCAATAATCATAATCCATTAAAAAGCTATCTACGAAATAACTATGCATGGATCAAGAACATATCAATAAATATAAGTCATTCAAAGCAAAAGTTTAGAGTTTACTTCAAAGAGTAATACATCAAAGGTTCCTCCATCTCCCTCCCTAAGAAATCAGCCCTCCATAAAAGACATTAGCCACTTTTCTTATTTTTTTTTCTTTTTTTTCTTTTCGGAAACAGGGTTACAGGGCCTCCCCTGTTTCTTCAATGGGACTCTCCTCTCTGTTTTTTTTCTTTGAACCCGAGAGAGCCGCCTCCTTCTCACCCAGCCGAGAGGTATATTAAGCTCCTTCCAGCCCTCCTTCTTCGCACGCGGTGAAGATCCGTCGGCTGAGAACGCGGGAGAATCGCCACGGATCCTTGGGGCGGACGTGGCGTGGCAGGCTCGGCTGAAGATCCTCGCGGACGGCTGGATGATCGCTGATGCTGAAATCACGGGATGGGAAGATGGATCTTTGCTGGGATGAGGTGCGGACGTGGCGTGCGCTCGTGAGGAACTCGGACGTGGACGCTGCGATGAAGTCGGATGGAGCTGGGACGTGCTGTGAACGTGGAAGCCGAGAATGCTGGGAGATGCTTCACGGACGGTTGGAAGGCGCGTATGGATGAACTCGGAAGCAAACGGATGGGGATACTCTCGAACGGAAGGAGGATTGGAACCGACAGCTGCTAAATCAATGGGAGAAAAACTCGGAAGCTAATCCACACGCGGAAGGCACTCGATCTGATCCGCGGATGTGGGGGGAAACTGCAACTCGGATGCTCTATGGAAGCTGGAACACGTGAGAATGGGGCACGGACGCTGGTGATGATCATGAACGGGAGGAAACGTGGGGTTGCAACGTGAAGGGATGCTGAGATGCGTGGGAGAACTCCAGGGACGGTGGAAGCTGCGGATGCGGCAGATGATGCGGTGGTGACGGCTGGGATGTATGCTCTGGCTTGCGGGAGAGGCGGAAGGAAGCTGAGATCTGGGAGATTCACATGCGGACGGCTGAAGGAGCTGATAGCATGGCCTTGGACGCTTTGGATCACTCACGGGAGAGGAGGATGGGCTGCACGTGGGCTCCATCGGGCTGAGATGCACGGGCTGCTGGGAATTGTTGCAGTGAACTGGATGGCTGAACTTAGACTCCTTCTAGTGTGCAACTGGGGTTGAAACATGCGGTTGCCTGATCACCTGCGGTGATGTTTGGACCCAATGCGCATCTTAGCTTTGATTTATAATCACCTGCACCTCACAAAAATATAATATTAATGCGGCAATTTTATCATTATTTGTTAGCAATAATACTAATTTAAGTGATGTATAGATCGCACTTTTGTGCTCTCATCAGTAGGCGCCCCGAGCTTGGTCGGGACGGGTCGGTGAATACTGGAGGCGCCCTGAGCTTGTTTGAGGGAGTCGGCGATTATCTGAAGTTGGTGGAGCTTTTGGCGGAGTCCCAAAGTCGGACTGGCTCGGGGCCGAAGTGAGAATTCAGCCGATTGGCGTTGATGTTTATTGGGCCGAAACTGGGCGGCCTTTTAGTTGTGGGTTGCACTATCCATTTTGTCCCCCATCATTTGCCCCCCCACTTTCGAGGTCGAGCTGCCCTGCAGCTTGGGCGATGGAAGTAGGCAGACTCCTGATCATACAGTGCTTCAATCACGTAGGCAAAAAAGGATTGCATATCGAGCTGGGTATATCTCGGCGCATTTCATAGCTGGAAGCTCGACGTCAGGCTTAGAAGGTTTGAGCTGCCAGATTTTTCTGAGTAAGGTCTGCCGTAGGAATTTTTCAGTGTTTCACATGGGCATTCCTTTTTGGGGGGTTGCTAGAGTAGGTCGAGGAAGGTTTCGACTATTAATTCCCCATCTCCCGAAGCATTCCGTCCGGCAGAGTGCAAGAAGCCAGCCATTAATGTTACCTTCTTCGAAACATCTCATCTGGCAGAATGCAAGAGGCCAGCCATTAACGTTTCGAGCTCCGGAGTGCCCTCCATAATGATCAGCATTTAGTGGAATGATTCGGGAGGATTTGTTGAGGCCGTCTCATGGCCCGCCATGTGACAAATCCCGGATCGTCGGATCATTTAGGCTACTTGATTGGGACGATGCAGTGGCCTATATAAAGCCTGAAAAGGGGTCCTAGGATCATTGCTTGACCTTCTCTCGTTCCTTGTTCTCTTCCTTCAGTCGCCATTACCGTGGTATCGGAGCTTTCTTCCGGGCATTCTGGGAGCTTTCAGTCAGCTGCTTTATCCTCCCGGTGGGCATTCTCCTTCTCTGTCTGTCCAGCCTTTCTGGCGAGCTTTCGGGTAGGCATTTTATCTCTCCTTTCGGTCGCTCGGAGAGTCTTTCGTCTTCCCCCCTTTCTATAATCTTAAGACCAAAGCAATGGACTCGTCGACAAGGGCATCGATATTTGATGTAGGTTCATTGTGAGCTCAGGCCTCTTCTGAGGTGGGAGAGGTTGAACTCGAGGTGGGCCCGAGTGTTGGGAATTGTGTTCCAAAGCTAATTTTTTAATTGTAAGAAATTGGTATATATATATATATGTTTATTAAAATAAATAAAAATTTATTCTGGCATTTTTCTATTCATCACAAGTGTTACATCTTCAAATTGAACTCCTATATATTATGATGAAGTTCTTAGGACTAATTTAGAGGATAAAGGAGGTTTTATCATTTAGTCCTTAAACCAGTTCGCAACCAAATGATGAGCTGTCAATTGGACGATAGCTATGTCAAGTATAGGTCGTTGTATGCCATTTAGTTGGTTGTCCTCTTAAACCAAGGAGTGTAGAGACACTGTATGGCATACATGTGAGATGTAGGAGTACATCGTCACTGAACAGTGACTCACCTACGTAGCACTCCACTGTCGGGAGTTAGCTAGCAAAGCGTATGGGTATAAGTACCCCTTAGACCTGAGACTGTCACGGTGACTTGCAAGCAACTCACTGTACTTAGGCACTAGATGACCTGAATTTCTAATTCAGGGATCGGAAGGATGCTGGGTGCAGTCAAGTACTCGCGAAGTCTATGTATGAGTCAAGATGGGATTGACTGCTCCAGATTATAGAAGTTGATGTCTCGCTGTATTTCAATTCAGTAAAACTTTGGCCAGGGTAAATCAAGTGATAGGTCACTTGATTTGATTATTTAAAATACACTATGGATGACCGGATCCAGAGTTCGACAATCCACTCTGAGGTCATCTTGAGCATCGATGGTCATAGGGATGAATTATGCAATAACCATACGTCTAGGTTCTTGAATGTTGCTTTGCATATTTGACCTATCCGGACGTCGGGTATCATTGCTAGATGGTTACTTTGATTAGTGCATAGAGTAGGCCATGTACTACCGGCTTAGTGTTCGAACCTATCGGAGTCACGCATATTAGTCAAGCTAAGTAGGAAGGTCTTGACCCAATTTAATTAAGAATTAAATTGTGGGGCATTTGGAATTTGGTTCTGTCTATGTTCAGCTAGCACTGAACATGAGGTACATGCTAAATTTCATGGATGAACAACTAATTAAGTCTGTATTCAGGGTCAATCAAGTTTCATTTAATGTAATTGAACTTCATCAGGACTCAATTGTTGAGATTGAGTTTGATTGGGTCTCAATTAGAGTAATTGGGCTCGATCATGATTTAATTGGGATTTAATTTCGTATTTGTTTTGATCTAAGTTGGACTTGGATCGAGCCGAGACTGGACCCAATTGAACCTTCTATGAGTCGGACTTATGTGGAATTTTTTTTTGGTCAAAAATCATTCAATTGGGCCATCAATTTGGTTTAGAACCAAGTAGGCTAACCCAATTGATTAAACTACTGACCCAATCCCAATTTAAATAACCCATGGACCCGTGGACCGTTAAGCTCCCATAAAGTCATGGACCCTTAAGAAGTGTCTGTGAGCCGCGATGAGAGAAAGCCAGGGAGAAAACAAAGGACTTTCCACCGATGCTTCAAAGCCACGCCTTGTCTCCATCCAGACTCCATTTGGATTGCTGTTTGGACTGGAATGTCCGGTTTTGAACCGACTACATTCCAGTTCAATTTGATTTTTGAAATACGGCAGTTATCGGCATTAATCGCTGTTTTTTCCCCATGGTTGTTTTTGAAACAAACGTTATGAAATTCATTCATATTAGATAACGAATGAATACAATAACGCTCGGCCATTTACGCCTCTTAACTCCTCTCAGCATTGGCCTATTTGTAGGCCACCGTTTCCTCAAAGAAGGACAAGAAGAGAGAATTTTTTTCTTGGGAAGAAAACGTCAAACAGAGAGAGGTAGTCTTGATTCAGTGAAGAAGAAGAAGAGAGAGGAAGAAGTTCTCTCTCTTTGGTGGTACGGAGTCTGGCTCAGATCTGGCGTTCTCTCCTGCCTTCCCTCTTCCTTTGTGATCGGGATCAAACTCAGGCGTCACTGCTCTCGGGCGTGCCGTGAAGAAACGCAAGACAAAAAAAAACAGTGATTTGCTGTTAGGGAAAAGGAAAAGAAAGAGAAGAAAAGAAAAAAGGGAATTTCTTTTCTTCTAGGGTCCCTTTTGCAAAAGATGTTTTGCACGAATATCAAAGTCATCCTACCTTCCTACGAAGCTCGACGTGCGTGCGAAGTAGAGGGCCTGCAGATCCAGGCCTCGCAGAGCTACCTTCAGGGATCCAGATCCAGATCCAAATCCCGCATACCTCATCCAACTTCCGTTGCAGGATCGAGGTATGTTTTACATTTTAGTATGTTTAATATTTATAATTGTTATAAATAATAAACTTTAGTTTATCTAACCTAAATCTTGGTTAATTTAGCTCACATTCTAGTCTATTTGACCTTAACCCTAGTTTATCCAGCCCGAGCTTAGTCCATCTAACCTAAATCTTAATCAATTCAGTCTAAACTCTACCCTATCCAATCGGACATGATCCACACAAAATCGACCATATCTTTTTCAAATGTATCCAATTCAACCCTAGAACATACACAATATTGATCGATCAATATGATCATATCTAATCATGAGCAATCATGCCTAAACATACTCAATCATACTTGATCAAATCCCATCCCACCTGATCCGACCTTTTCTTAAGTCTATATCATGCATTCTACCTTAATTCACCCCTTTTTGAGGGCCAAACATAACACAAGCCTAATTTGCCCCTAATCTTATACTTGTACCAAAATTGAGCTTAATATGAATCCAATATAGGATTGCGTTAAGCTTACATCTTATTAGATTCCTTAATATCCTCATCCCAATATCCATACCTTCTTATCATGTGTGTACTAGAATAAGAAAATATTCGTACTTATAGGGTATGATAAAACAACTCTTAACCTACTATCCCTTTCTTCTTTTAGGACCACTGTCCAAGTGTTATCCCAAAAGATTTCCGCCTCAATGTTCTCCTAAATAACTTGATTCTTTCTTTACTCTTCTTTTTTCAAGTGTCCACCTTCACAAAATCCTCTCGCGCTCCCTTCCTTCCACCTAATTGTAGCTCCCCTAAATATTAAGTTAAGATTCTTTTTCTTTATAACCGACCTTATCAATAGGATGTCAAATTATTAACATACATTAGTTTAATTTTGATGCCTCATATTTGACTCTCATATCTTCCCTAAAGGCCTAAATAACTCTAAATGTTCTCTCTAAATCAAATGATATTCACACCAATGCCATCATTAATCTAAATTACTGGATTCTTTTTTTTCTTCTCCTACAATATCCTAACCATTTATTCACCCTTCATACCACCTATTTCTATAAGGAGAGGAAGATCCAATCAAATTGCTCTTTCCAGCTCTCCTCCTGACTCTTAGGTTAAACTTTTTTTCTAATTTTAACCTTTCTTCATCTCCTCTAATCTTGGCCTTCCAAAAAAAAATATAACCAAATAAACACGCACCCCTTAAATATCCACCATTCACCTCCTTAATCCTCTTCATTTTCTCTCCAGCCAATAGAATCTTGCCATCTCAAATCCATCATAACCAGTAAGTTCTTTTAAGATTTAATCATGACCAACATAACAAACCCCCTCCTTTCTATGCAATCCCACCTCTCTAAAAAAATTCATTCCAAACAAATATACCCTCCTTAAATCTCTACCATCCACCTCCTCAATTCTCCCTACTTGCCTCCAACTAATGAAACCATACCATCTCAAATCTATCATGACCCTTAGATCCCTTAAGATTTAATCATGACCATCAAATCAAACCCCTTACTCTTTTTGCACTCCTAGTTCTCTAAAGAAACATAATCTAAACAAACACACCCTCCTTGAATCTCTACTACACACCTCATTAATCCTCTCTTCTTCCTCTCTAACAAGTTAAACTATGTGTAGATGCCCCTAGTCGTAGAAGAAATAATTTTCTCACATGATGATGGTAAATCTTAATCCAATATAAATTGTGCTCTATTAATATTAGCTGAAACCTAGATCATCTAACCTAAATCCTAGTCCACCTAATCTAAATCCTAATCCACCCAATTTTAACCACAATCCATCTTGAAAAAATCCTAGTAAATAAGAAATTCTAGTAGTGGAACCTAAATCTTGGATCATTTGATCCGAACCCTGGTCTGTCGAGCCTAAACCTAGATCATCTAACCTAAATCCTATCCAAAACAAACTAACACTATCCTATCCAAATGCAAACCAATTTAAACCCCTAATATATCCAATCTTGACCAATCAAGTATGGTCGTGTCCATTCATAACCGATCATGTCAAAATATACACTCAATCATAGTTTATTGAATCTAATCCAGACTAATTCAACTATTTCTTAGACCTATATCATTCATAATATCCTAATTTATCTCTTTTTGAAGGCAAAATATAGCATATAAGCCTAGTTAATACCTAAGTTTTATACTTGCACTAAAATTAAGCTTGACAGAAACCCATATAGGATAGGATTAAGCTTAATGCCATTGGATCCCTTAATATCCTCATGCCGTGACCCATACCCCTTATCATGATTGCATTTGAAGAAAAGTATTATTTTCTTACTTATGGGGATGCGCTATGATAAAATTACTCCTATTTTAACCTACCATCCCTTTCTTCCTTGGGACCACTTGTCAAGTGGCATCCTAAGAGACTTCCACATTGGCCTTCTCTCTATATAATTTGGTCCTTTCTTTGCTCTTCTTTTGTTGTGTCTAATCTCATAAAATTCTCACAAAATGCTCTCATACTCCCTCTTTCACATCTAATCTTAGCTTTGCTGAATGACAAACTTAAGGAATAAGGAATGCCATTAGTGCGACATCTTGAAATACTATCAATATACATCCCTCACCCATAAAAATCAATGGGACACGTTTCTTTACTATGGGCCCAACTTATGAGATATGATTTATTTTATACTATCAAGAAGGGCAAAAGTTCCACTAATGCATATGGTGGACACAAACATAAATGCCCCACTAGAATGAGCCATTCTAGTAAGAGTGGGAATTTTGAAGAATTTTTTTTATATTTTTTGTTAAAAAATATATATTATTTCTGTGCACGACATGTGTGGAATGCTAATCCTGAAAACTATATAAGCACAGGAATAACTATGTGAAAACTTTGATTATTCTCAAAATGCTCTATTCTGCAATACCTCTATAACATAATATTTGAAACTCTTAACTATTCTTAGCATACCTTTTAGTTTTGGAAAATTAATTTTTCTAGAAAGATGGACTCTACTTAACCATACCCAATTCTCTCTAGATGTTCATAATGCCCTTGTTCGAAACATCTGAAGCCTCAATATCATCATGTGGAAACATTTAATTTTCTAAAATAATCCTATTTTCGAAATATCTTGCATTAGATTTCTTAGGGTCTGTTTGGGAGAAACATCCGCTGGATCTAGAGGGCTCGATTGGAGAAGAAAGAGATGACATCGTGGAGAGCCTAAAAGGGTTGCTGTCAGGCCCACCAAGCATGATTCCCTTAGGATAAAAAAGTATTTCTAGAGATATTTTTCTTTCTTTTTTTAATCCCATGGGGCCCCACAATAACCCTCGCTGGCTTTTGTAGGCACCTATTTCATCTTTGGCTTTGCTTCCCCTACCGATCCTACTAGATTCAGTAGGGTTTCTCCCAAATAAGTCCTTAAATTTATCATTTCTCCAATATCTCCCAGTCTCAAAATAATCTCATATAAATGACTTATGAGAGACAATCTGGTCTATCTAAAGTACCTCCTTGGACTTGATCAATTTAGTTGTAAAGTTTTGATTTTTCTACATGGATAGTCTCTCTGATGACCTTAACTAACTCAATTCTCTCTGAACCATTCCAATGCTCTTGCTAATAGTATCTAATCAAGTATGTTCCAATGCTTAGCCCTTTGATTCGACAATCTCTTTTGGCCTCTAGGGAATTAAAACATCGGTTTGAAGATTCTTAAATTTTTTAGATTTACATGGTTCAACATTTTGGGCAAGCTTCTTTTAGGATCCAAGATATGTAAAAAGAGAGGTGGTATTTGAGCTTTTTCTAGCTAGGAGTGTAATTAAGCTGAGGTGAGTCGAGTAGCTAAAGGCTCGAGCTCGACTTAATTTTGACTTGAGATCGATCGAGCCTTAATATTCAAGTTCGAATTTGACTCGATCAAATATAAGCAATACTCGAGATTGATATGACCTATATTCTAGTTATGAAATATATTGATTTCTAAATATCATCACTTGAATCAAAACCAATCCAAAATGATGCTAAACAAATATATAATTTTTTTCTTAATTTTTTAATTTTATAAAATATATTTTTTAATTTTCTTCCATCAGCTACTAGATCTGGTACTTCTAAATGGGATCAGCCCTCCAATCGAACAAAATATGTGCACAGCGCGTGCCGGGACCCTGTAGTTCGGGAACCCTCGACGGTCGGCACTAAACGTATCCAGGCCATCGGGCGACCAGTCCAACTTTAACTCCTGGGACCGTGAAGTCGCTGGCGTCGATGCCGGCGATCGACACGGAGAACTGGAAGTGGGAGAACGCCGCTGCCGGGGCCGTCGCCGGCTTCGCCACCGTTGCAGCCCTCCATCCTCTCGACGTCGTTCGTACGAGGTTCCAAGGTCTCTCTCTCTCAATTTCTCTCGTTTGTTTACTGCTCGAGCTTCAGAAATTTCATTCATTTTTCCGTTCTCAGTAACCGATGGGCGAGTCACTAATTTGCCACTCTACAAGAACACGGCCCACGCCATTTACACCATTGCGCGAACGGAGGTTGGTTTCTCTGCTCCTCCCTTTCTTTTTCTCCTTTCAATTCTTGTATTCAATCACAAATTTAGTTAGCTCCAAGAGCATCTCAAAATAAAACCTTTATTGGTTATTGGCATTTTTTGTTAAAAATTTTTCCTTCAAATTACTAATCTGATAGTCCAGAGAATGATCAGCCGCACGGAAGATAAGGAAGCTGCTATCTGGAAGCCGGATGATTTGATTTGTTTTTCGTCATCCTCTCTGTTTGACTTGTGGTTTTCAATAGCAGCTTGATGATAAATAAGTAAATGAACTATAAACCATTCAAGTCTCATGTGGATGCTCAAGTCTCATGTCTAGTCATGCTAGGGAAAATCCTAATCCAAGCAACTTGTCAATGATAGGCTTCACTGTTGGAATTTGACACTGTATGGAAGGTTAAGTTGGATTAACAACCATATGCTTTTACACCATTTTGTCACCCTAGTAAAAATTAAAAAGGCTGTTTTTCGTACATTAAGATCATTTTGTTGTAGTCTGCACATGTTAAAAAAATATTATTCAGAGGTTCTCTATTGTAATGACTTTTACCTTCATACTTTAATTGACGTGGAATTTTCTGTTGCCAGTGATTTTTGGACCCTTTTTTGGGGTAAAACGGAACTATTATACCATGTGTGCATAGATACATCCACGGAAATCAGAAAATAAAATATTCAAAAATTAAGCCGGAAGATTAGTAACAAAATCCCATAATGTAGTCCCAATATGGTTGGCCACATAAGCCGCCATTCAGTCTGCAGCATTATTAGCTTCTCTACAAATATGTGGTGCATATAGTTCTCCTGCAATCGTGTACAAAAGGATGAGATCTAGCATCTGCTGAAGGCATGCCAGAAAGCCATCGGATAACTTTTTTTTTTTGACCCATTTAAAGATGCTTAGTTTAATGCCAGTTGCATCCAGTGGGCTTTCTTAAATTGCTGCCTCCACAATCATTGGGCTTAGTTACTTGATCCCAAGTAAATGGTTGAATCCTTTGTATTTTTGTGCTTGCCATTGAAATTTTGTCATATGCAATCAGCCTTCTTAAATACATACTTTCAATTTTTGAAGCTTCTATGACATGAACAGGTATAGCTTTATTATTGGATTCATAAATGTCATCTTGCTTCAGATAAGAGGCTTGACTCCCATTTGACTATTTCTTATCTTTCCTTTCCGAGACATAGGTGAAGTTTTTTCTTGTGATGCAGCCATATATAATATAGATAACATGATAACATCACTTTTAGTAGTTTTTTTTTTTATTTTGATGAAGAATAAATTTTACAATTTCATCAACATGCAAAAATAATTTTTTTAAAGATGAAGATGACTATACTGGTCTTTGGCTGATAAAAATCGAAAAATGGACATACAAAAATTTGAGTTTTTGTTGGGATTCAAGAAAGACTTTTAGATGTTTACATTATTCTTGAAGCTTAGATGATAATTAATTTGTGAAACTTCTTTAATACCAAACTTATGGTTCTAATACATTACATTGAATTTATTTTAACATTATACACCCTTGTCTTGAATTTAGTGATAGGGGCTAATCAAGTCTGTTTAGCTTTGATAAAGTAAGTAGGCCGCATCAACTCCAAATTGAAATGTCTATGAACCCAAAACATAGAATTTCAGCCATTCACGACATGCCAAACCTACTCTTTATTTGGTTAGATCAAATTTAAGTTGAGCTGATGATTGATTATCAACCTGGTTGACTGCAATTTTGGCAGAAAATGATCCAAGCTTGATCTTTATGTGAATTAGATCTAAAATCTTAGTTCAAAGTCTAATGCACTTCCATTGGTTTGAACTTTGAACGGCAGATTTGCAGGTTTCTTTTTTAATTCATCAGACCTTTTGATTAGAACCAGGTCTAATGCACTTTTATTTGGTTTGAGCTGGGGTTGATGTTTATACTTGTTGACTAGGTCAATGGGACAAGAAGAAGCCAACTCCTAGCAGATAAGAGTCTAGGGAAGGTCTATAATATTGGATAGAATTGTTTTCATTCCTACTTAAAGATGTTTATTTTTTTTATTGTAAATGGAAAATGTCATTATATATTTACTGCATGCAAAAAAAGGACGAATTTTGGAACTATATTAAAAGTGTTATAGTCAAAGAATATATGATCCCAAGCAAAACTTTAGATACTGGACATAGATATTACAATACTTATACATTGTCAGTGCAGTATTTACAAGTGAAAATTAGCAAGGTTGGATAAACACAAACTTTGAGAAGAACAAAGGTGGGGAAGGACTGAGATAGATTTCTTAAAAATTGACATGTATAACTTTTAACTGTAAATTTAGCAGTTTTAAAAATATTTTTTTTTGTTTCTAATGACCTTTTAAATCAATAATCTATTAAATTGCTTTCTTTGCTATATAAGAGTGTCCGTTGGTTGAATTAAATCCATTTTGTGTTAAGCATTACTTGGATGATAAAATATACAGCCATGATCAGATTCAATTCTGGAATCTTTGATCCATATATACCCATGAGTCAATCCCTATGTGTGGGATTTACAAGGTTTACTTCAGTTTACCGCAAGTCCATGAGTAATTCTCAACTTTGCTAGTTAGATTTTTTCCTCATTTTATTTTATATTTGGTTGTTTGTTGTATTATCTACACTTGTTGATTTACCCCCAAAGTACCCAGACCAAACACTTAAACATGGTATGGGTGTATCGGTTGTGTAAGGATCTGAAAGTCATCTGTTCTCTTTCCCTTTAAGAAGATGGTGCAAAAAGTTTCAAGATTAAATTTTCAGAAATCAGATGAACCACATGGCATCATGCCCTTGAGGACAGGTTTCCCAAAAACAAAAGTTAATCTATTCTTTATAAGAGTGAGGATGAACAAGTAGATTCTCATAATTATTAGTTGGAAGACATTGATGCTAGTTGTGAACCTTGACAATCAGCTTGTAGATATTTTGCTAAAATATCTAAGCTGTTATAGATATAATGGCACGCAGAGATAATGGCACGGAGAGGAGGACTTGGTCAACGACCTCTCTCCCTTTCTTGTGATTAGGTTAGGGATTTCAGCGGAATTTGAAACTAAGAATTGTTATAGATATTATATCTGATGTCTAATATATACTTTTAAATGTTTGAACTAAGCCTGGAGCCTACTAGCCTAGCACAGCTCAATTCCTAATTAGGCATTGAGATCTAGGCCTGACTCAACTTGCGGGACTAAAGTCCTTAAATAGACCCACCCACAACAGGGTTGGCAGATCATGCCTGAAATGCATGAGCCTACAGTATTGAACGAAGAGTTATATCCATGATGCTGGCTAATATGCCAGTGCTTAGAACATCGCGATGCTAGTGTAAGAAGTGTTGGTAGGGCATGAAAGACATGATATGTACCAGTACCACACTGGTTCGAGGGCAGTGTGGCACCGGCATATGAAACTTTAATTCTTGTCGTAACTAGTGGCTGGTTATGCATGCCCTTGTAGGCCATACAAGGGGTCCATCAATTGTCTCTGCCTAGGATTTTTAACAACCATTTGGATTATTTTGGATGTGTTACTTGACACCCATAGGTCATATCACATGTTTGAGTCTCACTCTTTCCTAAAATAGACTGGGCACCTTTTTAATTTTTGTTCATGTGCAAAGATTTTGACTTGTACATTCTGCAATACTTCTTGGAGGATTTAGAATTGTACTAGCCCACAGTAACAATGTATCTAGAAATGTAATAGGGATAAAGAAGGGGCCTTATAACGATAAACATTAGGATTTGGCCTTGTAGTGATTCTTGACTTCATAAACTCTCTAGCGTACATTCCAAAGAATCCATCACTATTTTTTTTCTCACTTATTCATCTTTCACTATAAATAGTATATTGGTTTTGTTTTATTTGTACAGCAACCTGGTTATTACAAATTTTTGTCTTTACTTTAAAGTGTTGGGGCAATAATTCTTGAAGTATAGTGACCCATGAACTCGGTAACTGATAGTCAACTTTAAAGACCACGCAATAGCACGTATCTGGTAGGATAGTGATTGCGGATATCGATCCACAGGGATTGGGGTACAGTTGTTTTCTTAAAAATATTTGAAAAAGGAAATTTGTAAAGACTATTAAACTAGGTAATTTAATAAGAAATGCAATTAAAATGATATCAGTTTGGGAGAACCTAGGGCAAGGAATTCACCACTAACATCAGAACAAGGATTAATTGTATTTTAATTTATTCTTGGATTAACATGCAAATTGGCTACAAGCCTAATAAGCATTTAAATAAAAATTTCACAAAAGTAATTTAGGAACATCCATCTTCGGTTGGCATGAAATGTCTACCCTAAACTAATGTGGCAGGACACTGCATCTTCCCTAAGCATGGGTGATCTTCTATTAACTTAGTGATCATGAAGAACAGTTGTATAAACATCATATTTAAAATCACAGAAATTAAATATGAGATAAAAGAGGATATCCATTAAAAACAATAAGTTCATACAACTCCAAGAATATAAAATTAAATACATAAAACCCGTATCCCTTTGTTAGGGCTGCATCCGGCCCTAGTGCAGAGCTCAGCCTTCCATGGTATGGGGGGTAGCAGCAGCGATGTAGAAAGCCTTCATCACGACTGGGTTCTCCCTCTTTTCTCCCATCGGCTTCCACTCCCTTTTGAACTTCATTATTTTTTTTCTTTGGGAAATCATTCCCAAAATACCCAAACTACTATCTCTCCTTTTATTTCTTCTTCTTCCCGTGGGATTTGGCCTGAGAGAGATGATTCCAAGGAAGAGATGCTTCCTCCTTTTATAGGCTGCAAACTCCTCATCCTCTTTCCTACTTCATGTTGAGATAAGGATGGATCATAGCGGAATGAAGCTTGATCTCTGGACGCTAGGATTTGTTGGATTTGGTTCTGATGCTGGAATGTATTGGATTCGGCCGGGATGGTTCCGAAACAAAGGAATCCGTGAAGCTCGGTATGCTGTGATTGAAATTTATCCCATGGATGTTGGCAGCTGCGAACGGGAGGATAGTTGGATTGAATCAGAAGAGGATATCCAGAAGATAATCTATGGAATAAATCTAGAAACGCTGGGAGGAAAGCTGGAACTCATTGGGTTCATCTCGGTTGGCTGGAATGAACGTGGACTGTTAGCATTCTGTTCTGAAGCAGGGGAATCCGGAAGAAAATTTGATGGCTGGGAGCTTATCCGTGGAGGGGGAAGCGGTTGTTTTGATTCTTGATGAAGAGGAGATGATTTAGGAGTAGGGGATGTGAAGGAATCGGCTAATTAGTTGCCATTTGTTGGGAGTTTTGCTTTTCACGGCTGAAACAGGGGATTTGGTTTGAAGAGAAGATTACGAATGGGATGAGGGCTGGTTGCTTGATCTGCAGACGTGGAAGAAGTTTAGATGAATCTGGAACTTAATTCCGAAGCAAAGAAAGATGTGGAGGACTTTGTTCCGTTTGGGAGGATCTCGGAGGAAGGGGATCACGGAGAAGATGGGAGGAAGTTGGGACTCGTTGGATTTATCAGGCTCTGTTCCTTGGGATAAGGTTGCAAACTGGAACAGGGGAAGAATGAATCACGGACGCGGGGAAGATGAGCTGGGGCGTGATCCACGGAATGGGGAGATGAAGATGAACCGCGGGCTGGGATGCAGGGGATTCGGATAAGATGAAGCTGGCTTCATGCGGATGAAGGATGAGATGAAGATGAATCTATTGGATGCAGGGGATGCCGTGAAATCTGGGACTTGGTTCCGAACGGGAGGATGAGACGGAATGGTTGAATGCGAGTGGATGTGGCTTGGATCAAACGTGGACGTGGAGGGAGCTTGGATGCGGCTAAATGCTGGAATTTGAGGTTGATACGGGACTGTGAACGGCATGCAAACGGGATGGAGATAAGACTTGATTTTTGGAGAAGATATACTCTGGGAATCCGGAAGAAAAGAACATTGTGAGAATCTCGGTTTGGGATGCATGGGATGGCGTTGGAGAAGACTGGGAGAACGTTGGGTTCGGTTGAGGACGTGGAAGTTGAAACAGGGGAGAGAACTCATCCGTGGATGGAGTTGAACCCAGAAGAAGCGGGATGCTGGGGAGCTGAAAGATGAAGCTTGGCTTAGGGAAAGCTGGAAGAGGATAGAACGCGAGCTTATCCCGTGGATCCTGCAGAGGCTCTGTTTGGAATCCGGAAGAAGAGATTCTCGTGGCTGACTCTGTTCTGCTGGAATGGGGTGCACGTAAACAGGAAGATGAGACTTTCGGGAGATGATCTAATCCGTGGGTTCATGGGATTTGGGTTCAGGAATTATCCCAAATGAGTTCGAATCGACCTGCATACATTAGGCTCAATTAATAAATAACTAAATCAAACTCGAATTAATTTATTAAACTGCAATGATGAGGGTAACACATTTTTTAGTTGAATTTACAAAATATGTGAATTAAAATAATGATAAGTGCTATGAATAAGATATTAATTTATGCATTATTTAGCACTTATCAGTAACCTTTTAATCACTAATGATATCGATGACCATAAAATCGGTATATTTGGTACTGAAGTTATCCAGATGCTGGATTCTATTATTTTTCATACTTTCTGGCTGTTTCTTTTTTTCTAATTTTACAGTACTCATTTTCACAGCTTAAGACTGAATGATCTGACTTCAACTATTGTACTTACATTTTTCAAGGGTTTGAGAGGGCTCTATGCAGGATTCTATCCTGCAGTTTTTGGATCTACTCTTTCATGGGGACTGTACTTCTTCTTGTAAGTGATATTAGATCTCATGTTGGATCTTATTTTTCTATATACAAGATGCATCAGATAGGTACACTAAATGCTCATCCACTATATATGACAAACAAATTTTTCATGCTTCAAAAAATTATCGATTGTTACAAGTTAGTCTTTAAACATATAAAATTTGTCATTCACATGTTAAGTTCAAGCTTTGTGGCTTCCCCTTTTTTTATCATCTTATCTCACATTCTGGTCCTATTTTTCTTGTTGAGAATCGACAGTTTTTTTATTTAATTTGGGTTCTGTGTTGGTTTTCTTTCAAATTTTCACCTAACCTGGTTCTTAAGTGTTATTGGTTGATCAAACATGACATTGGGCAACTAATATTGGGGTAGAGAACTAAAGTATGAACTATGAAGAACAAAGTTTAAAATCTGGGATAACTACTCTCTTGGGCCAGAAATTGGATAATCATGATTAGGCCAGACAAAACATCTCCCCAGCCACTTCCAATAGCATAAGCCCAAGTTTTGGCCTAAGTCCATATTGATGTGGTTGTAATTCATGACATCCAGCTTTACAAAATAAAGGCCAACTTGAAGTGGCTTGATGTAATCACTTGATGATGAACCATATGAATCAAGGTTTATATACCATGGGCCTGAGCTGTCTTGGTTTTTCCATGGAATGGGAAGTCCTGCATATTGACATCCGGGGTAGTGGATGTCTTGTCCCGCCCGGTCCATGTCTCGACCTATCCCATCCCAACTGTCATGTTCAAGATCCCAATTTACTCGAAATCCAACATGTGACCACCAAAATCAAACAAATTAAGGTTGAATCATAATCATCCTCAATAAATGCTGATCAAAATAACATGAATATTTAACATCCTTGATAGTACCCACATATTCAAATAAATCCAACGAAAAACCTATTTACAACCTCAAACCTATCATACATAATATTATACCTTCTAGGTACATACTGAGACATCGCTGACATCACTCCAATGATCATTAGATCTAAATGTTAAGTTCAAAATATCAAATCCAGTTCCTCTGATAAGTCCAGTAAAGTTCTCACCAACCACTCTGAAAAATTGCGTCATAAATAAAGTGAGCTACAAAGCTCATCAAGCAACTACCATGATCAAAGAACTTAAAGGTCCAAAGGAAACATGACTTGGAAAAGACATGTGATACAAACATCACTGGAATGTTCGAGTGAAAATTCAATGACATTATTTTGTCGCAAAATGCAACTTTAAAAGAGTCCAAAAGCTTGCATAAAATCAGAAGTTCATTATATATTCAAAATCAGATGGGTGATCATAATCTATTTGCAAAAGCTTTTATATTCTGCATAGTTTCATATTTTTGCACATAGTTTCATTTATGCCTCGTGGCCACATAATTCGTTGCTGTGGACGAGGCCACATAAAATCCCCTCCAGTGGATTGGACGAGGCCACATAAATCCTCATCGATCAACCAGTAAACTGCATGAGGCCACAAAATCTTCCTTGCTAATGTAGATGAGGCCACAAAATTCTTGTGCGCACGTATACTGCTTGGCCAAAGGTCCACATGTCTTCATCGATAATTCAAATGGGGCTGAATACTACCTAGAGATAAAGGGTCCAAACTCCAAAGAAATCCCCACTATAATTCATTTGGGGCCGATAGACCACCTGGCAACTAAAGGTCCAAAGAAATTGGTAATTCAAATGAGGCTACACGTACCAATTAGCCGGTAGTTCAAAGAAATCCTAATCTGTATTTTGAATGAGGCAGATATATCACTTGGCTAGGAGGCCAAATATATCTTTTATGTTTCTTACATTTTTAAGTTACAAAATTTTATATATTCCTTGGAAAACACTAATGTTATACTCCAATGAAACAAATTGTTGTAGAAATTCAAAAGTAGAATTAAGTTTTGCAGTATAACACATGAACATATGTTTCCAAAATATCAATTTGAAATTCTATAAAATCTAGAGTTTCCATACTAAAATCAGAGCACAACTTTGGGTTAATATAGTACCAGATTCATAAGAAAGAATAAGTCAACACCTTCGCAACAACTTATAGGTTTGAATGCCAAAACAACTTTAAAGTGAAAGCCAATTGAAGAATCCAAAATATCGAAGGAAAGACTTAATCTTGATGTTTAGAAGCCTTGAAACAACACACAAACTTCAAATTGATTCAAAATTCAGAAAATAGAAGGTAAATGCTAATCTTTTAGAGTTGACTAGGGTTTTATAGTTTAAAAATGTTACTTAGTTTCGAAGTTAAAATATTTTATTAAGAGACCTAGGCTTTCGAAATAAGAGAAAGCATAACTTGGATTGAAAATACAAAAAGGTTACTTATAAAGGAAGTCATAGCTTTTGAATTAGATCATATAACTTAAAACATTTTGAAGTCCATATATAAGCTTAAAACTGTCTATGGGATCAAACACTAGTTAAATCACAATAGGTTCAAAGACATGTAAAGATTTGCTTAATGTGCTTCTTGCAAGTTCTCATATTTAAATGGTGATCTCCTATTTCCTGCTTTTGGTAGATTTTAATAGCTAGTTCTAGCTTTCTGATAACATGTTGTATCTTGCAGTCACTTTATAACATGTTAATTATGAGTAAGCCAAGTTTACTTGGAAGCCACTATATAGTAATTAGTCAAATGGAGTCTGCCATATAATCAAGCTACCTTTTTAATTTTTTTTACCTTTCTACTTGAATCCCCATAAGTAAATAGGAAAATTTAGATTATTGAAACAAAAATGCTATACTATGAAACTTAGTTCGCCGAACCATGTCGAACTGGCCGGTTCAGGACGTACCGAATTAGACTGGTCAGAGACTAGCATGGTTCAACCTCTCCAATCGAGATGGAGCTAGTTTGGCTATTAAAATTGCTAACCCGATTGGCCCACTTGCTAATTGTATTAAAACACCCCCCTCTCATTTTGTCCACTCGGGAGAATGTTCAAGACAGCGAGAGTGCCCCCAAGACCCCCCCCTCCGGCCGCTCACAATAGTCCAAAAGTGCCGCCGGTACCCCCACTACCCTTGTTCGATGGTTTTCGATAAGTCCCTCCCTCCTTCCCTTGCTCTCTCTCGGGGGAGGGTTAGGGTTTCTCTCCCTCGCTCTCCCTCTTCCTCTCTCCATCCTTCCTTCCTCTCCCTCCCTCTCCCTTCTTTTGGATGGATGACGAGGGCTTTCAAACCTTCTCTCTCGGCCTCTATCTCTTCCCCTCCCTCTCCCTCCATTCCTCCCCCCTCTCTCTCTCCCCCTCTCCCCACTCCCTCCAAAGGACGACAAGGCCTTTTGAGCCCTCTCTCTCTCCCCCTCCGGCTCCGGTTCTCCTTGTTTTGGTACACCTTGAAATGACATGGCATGGATCTGGGTTGCGCCGAACCATCGCCGGCTGGTATGCCTTCTAATACTGGTTCGACGAACGTTGCTATGAAATGCTTAATCAAACCCTTACTTTAAACTGGTTGAAGTTTGAACTTAATAACAACCTCCTAGGCTTGGTTGAACCCAGTGTCTGCTGAACCAACCTGTACCGGTCGGTTCAGCCCGTATCGGACCGGTACAGGGGTAGAAAATGGTTCCGACCCAATTTGGGTCGGAACCGTTCGGTATATGGTTCGTACTGGTGCGAATCGGCTCGGTTCGCACGTACGAGCTCGAACCGGTGCGAATCGAGCCGGTTCGCACTGGTTCGAGGTTTAAAATGAGTGCCTGAAAGTGCCACAGCGTTGGCCAGAGGCACTTTGAAATTGCCACAGCGCTGGCACTTTCAAAAGTGCCACACTGGGGCACTTCAAAAGTGCCGCGCTGTGGCAAAACGTGGCACTTTTCAAAGTGCCACAGTGTCTCAACGGTTGGCTATAAAAGTCGAATAAATGCTAAAGCCAAATCCGTCAGCTTAGGTGAAGGAAAGGCAGAGAGAAATGAGGAGGAAAAGAAGAGAAAGGCAAAGACAAAGGCGTGAAAAAAATTTAAAAGGGTTGGAGAGCGTCGTTTTTCTTGAAGAAAAATTCAGCAAAAACTAAATAAGGTAAAATTTCTTTCCACTACATTGTTTTTTTAATATTTTATTTAAATTGCTTAAAAAAATTAAGTCAAAAATTGCCGAAAAATAGAAAATGATTCAATGATTCCATTTCGTCTTGAATTTTTTATATATTGTCGATATATGAATGATGTTAATGGTGATATTAACTTTTGTTTTTACAGAATTTATATAATTTATAATTTAATTAAAAAATTAAAAAAATTAATTTTTCATTACAAAAAATTAGAAATTGAAAAAAATTAATGTGGTTGTAGGAATGGAGCCATCAAGGAGAGGGCAACCCCAAGAGCGTAATATTGGCTGGGAGCATGGGAAGATGCTCCATGAACGACATCAGTTTCAGTGCAATTATTGCCACAAGTGCTTTAAGGGAGGAGGGGTAACCAGATTAAAGCAGCACTTAGCCGGTAATTCTCGTGAGATATCTGCGTGCTCGGAGTGCCCATCGAACATTCGTCAGCTGATGAGAAAAAACCTCGCTGAGAACAAAGCAACCAAGGAGGGCTGCCAAGCAGAAAGCGGAGGTGGAATGCCAAGCTGTAGAATCACCTTCCTATCACTTGATGGAGTCACAGGAGGTCGAGGGTACAGATGAGGAGGAGGCACAGATCCAGGCTGCCATGTGGGCGAGTCTGGATGATCGGTGGCAGCAGGAGGAGGTGGCGAGGCATCGGGCTCGATTTGGGCCCTCGTTTTTCAAGTCAGGCGCCGGTTCTGGTGAAAGCAGACAAGATCCAGAGTTTCAAAGAACAACCTCAGTTAGAGAGGGTGAGGGCAGAGGACGTAGCCGGATTGCATCTATCCTGGGTGGTTTTGGTGGCCGAAAGAAGTCTTCCGGAGAGATTCCACTAGGTGCGTCAATCCATAATTCTTTTGCTGGTTTACATTCTTAAGGTTTTGTCGACCCTTTAGGACCGCAGCTCGTTGCTACACGATCAGTCAAGCTAAGCGAAGAGAGAAAAGCGGCAGTCCTTCCAATCAAACAAGCGACCAACCAATTCCGCATGCCTTTCCCAGAAGAGATTCGAAGTAGCAAAGGGTAGACACAATATGGAAAAAGGAGAAGAAGAAGGATATATGGCGAGCTATTGGATCCTGGTTCCACTTCAGCCACATTCCAGCGAATGCTGCAGAAAATACATACTACAAGTCTGCCATTTCTGCCATACAATCTGCCGGTCCTGGTGTCGATCCTTCAGGCCCGAAGGACATCTATGGTGAGCTTCTTGACAACAATAAGGAGGAGCTACAGAATTGGATTGGCTCATATAAGAGCAAGTGGCCTACATATGGGCTCACTCTGATGTGAGATGGTTGGACCGGTCCGACAAAGCGGGCCATCATCAACTTTCTGACATACTGTGATACGAAGACCTTCTTCCACAAGTCAGTTGATGCTTCGGATAAGGTGCACAACGCCTCATACATCCTCAGACTTATGGAGGAGGTGATTGATCAGATTGGAGAGGAGAATATCGTGCAGGTCGTCACTGATAACGGGCCACAATATAAGTTGGCCGGGCAGGTCTTGATGGAGCGGCGACCACAAATTTTCTGAACCCCATGTGCTGCACATTGCATCGACCTCATCCTAATGGACATTGGAAAGATCCGTAGGGTGCAACAGATGGTGGAAATAGCCCAACGCATCACCAGGTATATTTATAGCCATACTTGGGTTCTTTCATTAATGAGAAAGTATACAGGGGGATAAATTCTTAGACCAGGAGTTACATGGTTTGCTACGAATTACATTGCACTTGATAGCCTTATCGAGAAAAAAGGAGCCCTACGTCAGATGTTTGTCAGTTCCGAGTGGCAGGAAAGTAGATATGCCCAGGCCGGCACTGAAGGAAGCAGGATGGAAGACTTGATAAGCAGGAAGTCATTCTGGCAGTGGGCCAATGCGATAGTCAAGGCTATCAAACTATTATATGAAGTGCTGTGGGCCGTGGATAGCGAGAGGTACCCGCAGATGGGCTTTTTGTATCACATGATGGAGAAGGCAAAGGCTCAGATCATAAAGGCAGATGTAGCCCATGCCCAGGAGTACATCGACATCATTGAGAGGCGGTGGGGAGCCCAAATGGGTAAGGAACAGGTAAGCGATAATATTGATAATTATACTGATTGATATATTTGTATAATTATACTAAGATGGTGTCATCTATGTGCAACATACTACCTGAATCCCCGATTTCAGTACGAGAGTGGAATTGGTATGGATAATGAACTTCTTCATACTCTGCGTAATGTTATTTATAAGATGGAGCCTGATCTAGAAGTCGCCGCGTCATGTATAGAAGAGGTAACTATGATTTAGTAGCATATGTAAATATATCGGATCTTATATTATTGACATATTACAACAAGCTTTTTTTCACAGACCAAATTATTTAGAGAGGGCAGCCACAGCTTTGGACAGCGACCAGCTGTCGTGAGCAAGACAACTATGAATCCAGGTACAATACAAATCTGCAAGATATTTTTGCAGCTGAATTATCTTCAACTATGAGGCCATCATATATGTAAAATGTAATTATCTTCAATATTTTTGCAGCTGAATGGTGGATTCATTTTGACGGATCCACAAAAAATCTTAAGCGGATAGCTATCCGGATCCTCTCTCAAACGGTCTCCTCGAGTGGCTGTGAGCGCAACTGGTCCACCTGCGCCCTCATCCACAGCAAACAGAGGAACTGTTTGATACAAAATAGCCTCAACGATCTAGTTTATTTGCACTACAATCTACGATTGAGGCTAAAATGTATTCAGGAGGAAGTGGAGCTCAAGTATGTAGATCCCATCTATAGGACTTTTACAGATGATGATGATAATCCTATGCTCGACTGGCTTGCGGCCCCGTAGCAGGAGCCCGAGCTTGATGAGCCAGGATCGTCTCGACGACCAGCCAGCATCATAGCCACCGAGGCTATGGTCGATCCACAACAATGGGCTGAGCGCAACATTCCACGCACTCCTACAGCTGATAGGATGTGGCTAGAGGGGAGTCAGTCACCGCATGACTGGTATGACGCTCCCGTTCAGAGAGATGATCCTCTCATGCGAGGACGAGGACGCTCTAGTACCCAGTCGAGTCGATCAGGAGGGCGTCAATCCCAGCAAACGAGAAAAGGAAAGGAAAGGGCCCCAATGGAGAGTGTCGAGGAGACTTGGACCAGCAGCGATGAAGGATCTGGTGGTGATGGATCTACTAGCCATGGAGGAAGTGGAGGACAGTATGGTACTACTTATGAGACACAGCCGGAGGGAGGTTTTCGATACACCGGTGAGTCTCAGTTTACACATGCTACACAAAATACGGATCATGGTAGGCCGTCTGATATAGGCCGGTCGGATACCATTGCATATCGAAGAAGAGCTCCTCGAGGTCGTTCATGAGGCCAGGATGCAACTGCATATGACCTCCCATGTGGAGTCAGATTCATTGATGTATCAAGTTACGAGTCTTCCTATTATCCGTGACCTCAACCACTCTATGGATATGGTGCATCGGAGTTATCTTCCGGTGGCTACTATCCTGCGCAGCCCAGAGTGTCTTACGGGTCGGATTTTGGTGCCGGCATATTCGGATGGGCCCCTTCACAGCTATATTATCAAGACACCTCTCAGAGCCAGAGCTTCAGCGAGAGATCCGAGAGTTCTTATGACCCGACGCGCATTCCTCGAGGATTGAGCATAAAGACTACAACGCTGCTTGGTTAGAGGGATGGGTTGATCTGCCTCCATATTATGTTGATGATCCAGATATTGACGAGAAGCATCGCCACTCGACCCGATTTTAGATATCCGAGAGTGCTTAAATGTATGTAATTGATTGTATCTTAATTTGAAGATATTTTATGTTCTTCATCTTATTATTTGAATCATTTGGAAGTAATAAGTTACATCATCTAGTTTTAACCTTCAACCTAAACATAAAAACATCAAAAAAAAATTCAAAAGTGAAGGAACTCCAAAAAAAAAAAAAAAAAACGACGATGGGGTCAAAACCAGGCCGAATGTGTCCTATCGGTACAGTATCGGTTCGGCTCAGTTCGGCACCGGTACCGTACCGTTACCAGAGCCGATCGGTACATCGGTACGCTCGGTATCGCAAACCTTGGTTGAACCGATGAATCTCAAAAAAACGCTTCCAATGTAGGGAGTTTTTTATTGACTTTGAATAGATCCAAACATTATGTGAACTCTTGGTCTTGACCTTTTTCATGGTGGGTGCAAGGTGCTTCATACATCAATTTCTGACTTGTGAGAAGCCTGATCATACATTAAATACTTCTGATTACATGCAACCATGGTTTTAAATATAGGTACTGAACCCCGTATCTATGTCCATTGGAGCAATACAATATTGATATGGTACTGATATCGACTATATGCACCAAAGCTAACATATTTCGAAAAAATTAAAAATTATTGGTACTGACCAAGGTTCACCGAACCGGTACCGAGAGCTGTACCGATCAACGCCGGGTACTGTTTGGTACCAGTTTGGTACTGTACCAAACCGGTACAGATAGGGCATACCAGTTCACAAACTGGCACACTCAATTTTTTGGAGTATTTAAGAATATTTAATTGGCAATCACTCTTTTTGAACATTTTCAATTATTTTAAGTCTAATTTGATATTTTGTTAATATTTTTTTGATATTTTTTGATGCTTTTTGATGTTTCTATGATTCCAGTTTAATTTAGATGATGCATCTTATTGCTTTAAAATGATATAAATTATGAAATGAACAATATAAAATATCCTCAAATCAAGTAGTGATGTAAAAATTTTAAAAAATAATACAATCAATTACATACATTTAAAGTCCAACATGCATACTGATATCTAAAATCAGGTCAAGTGGCGATGCCTCTCGTAGATATTCTGATCATCAGCATAGTCAAATGGCACATCAGTCTACTCTTCTAATCAAGCAGCATTGTAGTCTACTCTCAGATCTCTCACTGAAGCTTTGACTCTAAGAGGTGTCCTTTAGCTGATAATAGGACTATGGAGGGATCCATCCGAATATGCTGACAGCAAAATCCGACTTGTAACATACTCCGGGTAGCATAGGATAGTAGCCATCATAAGATGCCTCAGACGCACCATATCCATATTTGTATCTGTATGGGTCATAAGCTACTTGTGGCTGTGGGTAATAAGATTTAATATACAACTCAGAATCTGATACGTCTATGGCTCTTACTTCACGTGTGAGGTCATCTGTAGTTGCATCGTGTCCTCCTAAATGACCTCGAGGAGTCCGTCTCTTATATGCAATCATATCTTTGCGTGCTCTATCAGATCGTGCACTGTGGTCAATATTCTATATAGCATGCGTAAACTGAGACTCATCGGTGAATCAAAGACCATCCTGCGGCTGTCTCATACACAGTGGTCTTCTGTTCTGGTTGGCAGATTCAGGACCACCAGAATTATTATCGTTTTTGCTCTTAGTTTTTGAATCTGAGTGTACTGACTTTGTGAAATCCCGTGGATTGGGCCTGATCCACTTGATTGGCCCAGCCACATTTGGGCCATAGCACGTGCGACACACGTGAGAGCAGTGGGAGGAAGACTCCGGCTGGAGTCTTCTTCCTCCCCGATTGCGATGAGCTAGGGAGTTCATCGCGATTCGGAGACTGGCCGGATAGGGCCGGGGATCAGCTATTTAAGATCCCCTTTCCTTCCCTTCGAATCCACCGAAGTTTGAGCTGCCAATCCCAAGCTTTTTCTCCGACATTCTTCCTCGTTTTGTCGCTAGAAGGGCTGCCAGAACCCTCACCGGACCGAGGTAAGCACTCCCTTCTTCTCCTCTCTCTCCTGATGTTGTAGGATGTTTGGCCTTGAATTGGGACGGCGACTCGCTGGAAAAACGCCGAAATAGAGTGTTTCGGTTTGTTTTCTCTTGCTGCCAGCCCTTGTTCGCCGCCACGGCTGCCGAGGTTGGCCGAGCTTGCCTCGCTGCCTCCTGTCGCCATTGGGGTTAGCCACCATGGCTGCCCTTGGATCCTATCGAGGAAGGGAGAGATGGTTTCCCTTATTTTGGAGAAGAGAGAGTCTTTCTTCTTTCTCTCTTCTCTTTTTCTCTCTCCTTTCTCTCTTGCTTTTCTCTCTCTTGTTTCTCTCTCTTTTCCACTTTCTCTTCTTGACTCGTGGACCGGATATACTGATGATCCAGAATGGCGGTGTTATCGACGGCCAAACCTAGACCCCTGGTTGAACCCGAGCTGAGATTCTCTCTCCTTTCCCTCTTTCTTTCTTTAGAAAGGCTTAGGGATCCTAGTGTAAGTTTTGCTCTCCTTGTTGCTCGGATCCAAGACCCAGTTTGGAGATCCTGAGCTGCCCCGGTATCCGGACGGTAGACCGGCTCATTACTTCAGCCCCGGCTAGATCTTTCAAAATTTGGGCCACTATTGACTTTTACTAGGCTAGTTGAATTCTCCTTGCTTGGACCCACTTGGGCAGTCGTGAACTGCCACCTAACCGACCTGATTTGGACATGAGGCTGTATCCCCAATAGTATTTTGATTTTTTACTTTGCTTGACTTTTAAGATATTGATAAAAGTTAATTATATTTTAATGATATTAAAGCAGGCGAATCTGACCCGTCTAATTGAAGTGGGATTTTGAAATGATAGGAGGTAAGTAACCTAATGTTTCAAAGTGTATTTTTCCGAATTTTTGGTAAAAAAATAAATAATTAATTAAATTTAATTATGATATATTTTTATACGTACTTAAACGGATCAGGCATGTTAATGTTATGATATTTTAAAATATGTTATGTGCTATGTTATGAAATCTGGAAAATGTGACTGGGCAATTCATGAAAAATCTGTTTTATAAGTATGCATTTTCAGCACGACTATGATCTGATTTGGCTACGCCAATGGAGATTATTGATTGGCCTTGTCGATTTATAATTTGTGAGAAACTGATTTGTACACCGCACCATCGATGACTAGAATGGTGGTATTTGGGACATCGTGCCTCCGATGGTTAATAATAGTAGTTTTTGGCACTTTGTGCATCTGACCCATGCCACTGAGTTATGTGGCCATAGCCTGATATCTGGTTTCTGGTATTTCTTGTAAAACCTATAGTATACTTCAACAAAAAAATATGCATTATTCGAAAAATGATTTATTTTTCAGACAATATTTTATGCTTTTAACTAATTATTTGGCATGCTTTGACTCTATTTGGGCTATTATATTGCTTACTGGGTTAGTGTAGCTTATTATTATGTTTTCTCTATTTTTCAGATCTAGATGCATAATTGCTAGGGACTTGGGGAGTGCGCTAGTTCTTTTGAAAATACTTTCAGTCATTGGAGTTTTAGTGAGACTAGTTAGAACACTTTATTTAATTTATGTTAATAGTTAGCAAATGTTGATTTATGTCCCTTTGGAACTATTGTAAAAACCATTTGGATAAATTCTTGATTAAATAATTTTTTTAGAAATTATTATTGCTTTGATATGATCTGTAGCTTTGCATGCTTGTATGGTCCGCTATACAGGTATGCGACATTTGTTACGCTTTGGGTTCGAGGCGTGACAGATTCCTAAAGCGTAACAGATTTAGTGCTATCAGAGCTTAGGTTTTAGGATCTTTAGGATTCGTCGAAAAAGTTGAGAGATGGGTAGGAACTAGACAAGGAGATAATATTAATTGCTTTTGTTAATAACCTTGTGTTATTTTGTTTGAATGTTATTTTTCTTTTTTGGTGTGCTGGGCAGCTGTCTTCTTACCTTTCGTGCCTTCTTTGCCTAACTATGCTGGAAGGATGTAAATCGCCTTTCTGATCGAGTCGACCGGATAGTATAGTGGCCTCGTCTAAGCGTCTCTTGATCATATCTCTAAAAGGATGTCTCGGATAAGGAGTCATGTGGTGACTAGTTCTCTTGTGGCTATGATTGATCAATTGAAAGAATACGTGAAATATTGCGCTCAGCCCATTGCTCTGCATCGATCCTAGCCTTGCTGGCTACGAACTGGTCAGTCGTGGAGGCGATCCTCGCTCATCAAGCTCCGGCTTTTGCTGCTGGCACACAAGCCATCTGATCATGGGATCATCCTCATCATCAAGGAAAGCACTATGAATCGGATTCATATACTTAAGCTCCACTTCCTTCTGAATGCACTACAACCTCAACCTCAAATTGTAATGAACATATACAAAGTCGTTAAGGCGCTTCTATGTCAAACAGTTACTCTGCTTGTTGTGGATGCGGGCGAAGGTGAACCAATTGTGCTCATAGCCACTCGAGGAGACCGTCTGGAAGAGCATCCGGATAGTTAGCCGCTTAAGATTTTTTGCGGACAACCCAAAATGAATTAACCATTCAGCTGTATAACACCTTGAAGAAAATTATATATAAGATAGTACCATATTAGTAGCCATCTAAGGCTAGGTAAATGTCTTTCTGATGTGTAACATTCCTGGATTCATACTTTTTTTACTTGCGACATCTATTGAGACTCCAAAGCTATCACTACCCTCTCTAAATATTTTGGTCTGTAAAAAAAAGCCTTGTATTATGTTAATAATAGAAGATACCAATTAACTTACACATGTCACTTAAGTTAACTTACCTCTTCTAGACATAGGGTCACAACTTCTGGATCTTGCTCCATCTTGTAAATCATATTATAGAGAGCGGCTAGAAGTTCGTCATCAATATCGATTCTAGTTACACTTTACTAGACTGAGGGTTTAGGTAGTATGCTGCACATAGTGTTAGTTATTGTTAGTAAAATTATACAAGTATAGGAGCAGTCTAATTTTCAATGTTTTTGCTTATGTGCTAGATACAAGTTCCTACCTATTTGGTAGTCCCATCGTCGCTCAATGATGTCAATGTACTCCTAGGCATGCATCGAATCTGCCTCAATGTTCTGCGTCCTTGCCCTCTTTATCATATGATACAGGAAGCCTATTTGGAGATATCTCTTGCTGTCCATAGCCCAAAGCATTTCATACAATGGTATAATAGCCTTCACTATCGTAGAACTAGGATCCAATGGCTCGCCATATATACTTCTTATCCTTCTTCAGCATTGAGTCAACCCTCTGCTGCTTCAAAACTCTACTGAAAAAAGCATGTGGATCTAAATCATTGATTGTTGCTGTTGGTGGAATCTCTCTAGATGACTTCTTTCTGCTACGAAAAGTCTCCAATATAGATGCAATCCGGCTACCGCCTCAGCTGACGACCTCCTTGACTTAGGTGGTCCTTTTGAACTCTGGATCTGTCTTGTTGCTCGCAGAACCGTAGCACGACTCATAGTACGAGGGCTCAAATCGAGCCCTATGTTTGG